>NC_080704.1:128972302-129272302 GCF_030445035.2 Dasypus novemcinctus
TTTCCAAGGACCCCGATCTTTCCACTGCTGCCCCCACCAGATCTCTGGGATAAGACTGAAATGTGAAAATACAAATGCTGCTTGGGAGCAGGAGTATAAGAAGCCATAACTTGGATTAGTTCATCCACTAGGAGGATGCCAATTTGGAAAGCAAAGAGCAGCTGTGAGGCCAGGAATGTCTGAATGGGAAGGGGTGTGTGTGAATTTGTAGGGAGAGCTCAAGCATCCAGCTGTTCATTCAAGCTAGTTTTTCTGTAATCCCTTTCTGAGAGCTTACTGCATGTCCCACCCCATGCTGTGTCCTGGGGCACTGTTTTCACCCTCTGATGCTTTCAGTCCAAGATGAGGGGACAGAGCTCCTGGGTAAGACACAAGGCAGGGATATGAGGATATGACCATATGCTCAGGCCAGTCGGCTTTTGGCTTCCAGGCAAGTTGTGGAACGTTCAGCAATGTGATTAACCATTTATTCATTCACTCATTCTTTCACTAACAGTAACTTCACATTCAATAAAAATTTATGGAGTGCCTGTTAAGTTTTGGACATGAGAGATACAGTGGTGAACAGGGTAGGCATAGGTCTCTGCCCTTCTGGAGCTTACAGCCTAATGGGGGAGAAGACAAAGAAAAGGGTAGTGAGAGAGGGCTCCTTTAGACTGGGTAGTTAAAAGGGCCCCTCGTTACCATGAAGTTACACCCTACCCCTTTAGGATCTGCAGATGCTTTCCAGTTAGTGCTGCCAAATATGAAATCAAACAACAACCTGGAGAAACTGCCAACATTTTGCATACTCAGAAATGGGTCCCTAGCACCATGAAGAAACCTTCCCCCTCTGCAAGGCCTCTGTCCTATGTACAGGAAGGTTTGAATAAGTGAGACTGCAGTGAGAGTTCTTGAGCATCCAGCTATTCCGTCAGTGTGTCATTCCATAATCCCTTACTCTCAATGGCTCCATTAAGTTCCTCCCTGTCTTTTAAAGTCATCGTAACTCATGACCAATGGGTTCTATCCTCCTTTGATATATGTAATCAATAACAATCTACTTTAAAAAATATATAATAATCTACTGAGCAGCCACAAGTAGCCAACACTGCTCTGAGAGCTAAATATTCAAAGGTGAACGAGATAGCCTTGACCTCTTTGGGAGCTTACAATCTAGTCAATGGGAAAGACTGACATTAACTAATTTAATAAATAACTCATTAATTACAACTGTACTAAGTGCTATGAAAAAGACAAGAACAGGGAGGGCCTCACTTAATTGGGAGGGGGGCCAGGGAAGGAAGGTATTCTTGAAGAGGTGACATTTAAAGCTGAGAACTGAAGGATAAACAGGATTTGGCCAGGTAAGGAGGTGGGAGATGGAGGAAGAGCTGTCATTCAGAGGATACAGCTTGTGGAAGTCCAAAGGTCCAGACAGTGTCGTACTTTCAGAAAGAAGAAAGCAGGCCAGGGGTTGGGGCTGAGTGAGGTAGGAAAAGAGATGCTCAAGATGAGTTCTGGATAACAGGCAAAGAAGGTCCAGACCAGGCAGGGCTACACAAGCCAAGATAATGATTTGGATTGCATTCTAAGATCTTTGGGGAGCCCCTGAGGGACTTTGGGCAGGAGATCCCATCACGTCTACATTGGCTTCGGGAGAAGGGTCAGCAGGCAAGAGTGGAAGACACCTGGGAAGCCCTACAGTCATTCAGGTGAGAGATAATGACAACGGAAGTTTGGACTGATATGGTGTGGTGAAGATGGAAAGCAATGGACAGAGTCCAAACACATTTAGGATGTGGAATCACTAGGCCATGGTGATGGACTGGCTGTGGGGCTTTAAGGAAGGGAAGATTCATTCTTATTCTCTAGAGTAAGGGTAAGAACACATAATGAGAAAATCTTCAGAACCTAAGGCTTGGTAAAGGGTTCTTAAACATGTATTAATCAGGGTTCTCTAGGGAAACAAAAAACCGACAGGAGATATCTGTAAATAGTATGAGATTTTATAAAATTCCCTTATGCGACCACGAGGATTCACAAGTCCAAATTCTGAGAGCAGGCTGCAAACCAGAGTCTCCAATGAAGGGCCTTGATGAGTTCCCAGGAGACGTTGGCTGTCTGTAGTAGAGCTACAGAATTCTCTCCGAATGATGAGATCACTTCCCCTTTTAAGGCCTTCAACTGGTTGGATGAGACATCACTCATTGCTGATGGCAATCTCCTTGGTTGACTGTAGATGTTACCAGCCATCTATGAAGTAAACTCATTGATGATTAAAGTTCATGAAATATTCTTGTATTACAATTAGCCCATTGCTTGTTTGACCAAACAACTGGGCACCATTACCTGGCCAAGTTCACACATTGGCCTAACCATCACAAACATGATACCAAAAACACTATCCATAACATTTTTAAAGGTCTGGACTATTGATAGGCACTGGCACCACGGGTTGGGTGTCTGAATCACTGCACTGCAACCCTCCACACACCTGTAAACACAGAAACATGACACAGCAAGCAGCACAGAGCAAACAGGGTGGGTATTGCCTGCAGTTTGTAAGTGGCCTCTACAAATCAGCTCCCCTCTGCTCTCAGTGTGTAAATTCACAGACAAACGAATGGATAACAACAGAAAAATGGTATTTTAGTTTATTTGGCTGCTCAAGCAAATACCATGCCACAGGCTAGCTTAACCAATGAGAATTTATTGAGGCTAAGAAAAAAGTCCAAATTCAGGCCTCATCAAAGTGATGCTTTCTTCCCAAAGACATATATTCTGAGACTGACTGCTGGTGATCTTTGGTTCTGGGATCCTTTGTCACATGGCAAGGCACATGGTGGCCTCTCCCAGCCCCTCTGCTCTCTTCCATGTTCCATTGACCTTCAGCTTCTTGCTTCCAGTGGCTTTCTTTCTTGCTGTCTGAATTTTATCCACTTATAAAGGATTCTAGTAATAGGATTAAGACCCATCCTGACTGAGGTAGGCTAAACCTTAAACTGAAGTAACCTCATCAAAAGGTCCTACTTACAATAGGTTCACACCCACAGGAATGGATTCACTTTAAGAACATGTTTTTTCGGGGTACGTACATCTCCAAACCACCACAGATGGCAATCGGCAATTTTGCACAAGACGCTTTGGGAGATGTTGGTTGCTATAGTCTTCTTGCAGTTGAACAAACAAGATGAATTTGGTGCTTTGGAAAGTGTGAAAGTTGCTAGTGAATTTCATTCTCCTTTATCTTGTAGAAAATCCAGGACTTGTCAGCAAATCTTGTTAAGAGATGGTTGACTGATCAAGATGACACTAAGTAATACTTCAGAACTTGATGAACAAATGAGTGAAGAAGCATATGAGAAATACATAAAATATGAGGAGTGAAAATGGTCTAGGAATAAAGCCTCCATTTACCGTATGGGATGATCCGGGTTCAATCCCTGGGGCCTCCTGGTGAAAAAGAAGAAGAGAAAACATGCCTGCGTGGTGAGCCAGTGCCCATGTGGTGAGCTGAGTGCCCACGTGGTGAGCCAAGTGCCCATGTGAGTGTCCACATGGTGAGCCAGTGCCCTCGTGGCAAGCCGAGTGCCTGCACAGCAAATGGAGTGCCCACATGGTGAGCCAGTACCCACACAAGTGAGTCATGCAACAAGATGATATAACAAAAGAGAGATGAAGGGGAGAGTCAAGATGAAGCACAGCAGAGACCAGGAACTGATGTGGCAAAATTGACAGGGAACCTCTCTCCACATCAGAGGTCCCCAGGATTGAATCCCTGTGAATCTTAGAGGAGAAGACAAGAAGAGAAGACAAAAAAAGTGATAGATACAGAAGATCACACAGTAAATGGACACAGACAGCAAAAAGAGCAGGGCGGAGGAGAGGTGGGGAAGAGAAAAAAAAGCTCTTTGAGAAACCAGCCTGCTTGTTGCATTTATGCATTTGATTCCAGCTCATTTACTCTTTAACTGAAAGCCTGAGTAGTGAAGGTCAGGGAAACCTCAGCGTTGTGTCTCCCTCAGCAGCACATCAGTGGAAATGACTGGGTCCTACCAGGACTGTGTTCCTTCTTTAATAACTCCCTCCTGATCAAAACGTACTTTTTTCCCCTTTTGTGTAGATTGGACTGGGATTTGGCAGGCATTGAGGAGAGTCTTTCCCACGTGGTTCTTTCCCATCCACTGGATGATGCTTAGCATTTCCGCCTTCGAGTTGCAATCCTTCAGTTTAAGGCCAGGCTCCATGTTTCAACCCTAATCTTACCTGAGAGTAGATTTTGACAGAGGGAGATTATGAGAGCTCTCAGCTGAGGGAAGAGGGAAACAGGGGAAACAGGGAAGAAGGGGAAGAAGTCTTCCCTTCCTGTACAATTCTGCCAGGGTCTGAGTGGACAACCCATCAAGTCAGGGCACATTACCCAGAATCATCACTGAACACTCAGGACAGCAGGGTGGAACCACCACATCGATGATGATGATGATGATGATGATGATGATACATGTTTTAGGTACATTCTACGTGACAGAGACTATACATACATATTCTCAAATCTTTACAACAAATCTTACAAAGAAGGTACTATTCTTAGCACCTCTTTAAAGATCTGGAACCTGAGCCTCAGAGAGGTCAAGAAGATTGGCAGAATCAGGTTATAATCTGATTTCTAAATCAGGGGGAAGATGGCAGAGCATGGAGCTCCAGGACACAGTCCTTTCACCAAAGCAACTATAAAATATGCAGGAACTTTCTGAAATAACTATTTTGAAACTCCAGAGGCCAGAAGAACACTGTACAGCATACAGGGAAGAGTGAGAGGAAGAGGCTAATACATTATGCTAAAGAATTGTAAATTGATCTCTCCACACCAAGAGCTACCAGCGCCAAATCCCCACTCTTGCAGCAGGACACCACAGGGTTCAGTTCCTGGATAGCTGCTGGTGACAGAAAGGGATGTAAGAATCCTCTTCCCCAGGAACAGGGGTAGAACATAGCTAATCACTGATCATGACTTTTGATTAGCAAATTCAGGTCACTGGGTCCCACCTCTGAGGATAGCCATTGTTTCCACCCTCCCCAGACAAGGGCAAAAGCAAGGGAGATTTAAAGATGCAAGGCTTCATCAGAGCTTCAAGAAAAAGTTAGCTTAAAGGCTGCATTTGCTGGGCAGTCCAGGAAAGCTCTGTTCTGGAGAAATTTTTGGCACCCTTACTGACCCCTTCCACAAAACACTTTGGAGTTGGTCTGCACCTTCTTTGAGAGTCCCTGGTCCAGGTTTGGCTGGGGAAGACTGAACTGGAAAAGTCCTCCTTGGTATGACCCTCCTCCCATAACCTGCCCTCCAGGCAAAAGCAGCATGAGACAGTGAAAGAAATATAAAAAACTAAAGAGGTAGACAGTCTGAGACAAAGGCCTGCTGTCTTCAGGTACCCAGGAGAGGGAGGCTTGTCCCCTGGGAAATAGAGGGAACAACCAAACTCTTGTATCCAGGAGAGTTTCAAAACAACTAACAAGCAAAAGCCTAGGACAAGACAGAGGCCCAATAAGGAGGGAAAACCCTGAGGAATGCATTCGCCTTAAACAGAACTTCTTGATGGGAGGGATGAAGCTAAAGAAAATCTGTCTTATCACCAACTACTTACAAAACAGTGAACAAACATCCCAGAGAGCAAATCCCAGAGTAAATAAATGAAAATATTGAAATGTGTGCTTGCTTCAGCAGCACATATACTAAAATTGGAATGATACAGAGAAGATTAGTATGGCCCCTGCTCAAGGATGACATGCAAATTCATGAAGCATTCCATATTTTTAAGAAAGGGGACCCCTGTCTTACATCTTATACAAAATTAACTCAAAATACATCAAAGACCTAAATATAAAAGGAAGAACCATAAAGCTCCTGGAAGAAAATGTAGGAAAGCATCTTCAAGAACTGGTGGTAGAGAATTATTGTGACTCTAGCAATGGAAGAAATTATGTCATTGATGTGGAGACAGTGGCCACAGGAGTTGCTAAAGGCAGAGAAAGGGAAAAGGAGGTGTGATATGGGGGCATTTTTGGGATTTGGAGTTGTTCTGAATGATATTTGCAGGGACAGATGCAGGACATTATATATTCTGCCATAACCCACTAAATAGAGTGGGAGAGAGTGTAAACTACAATGTAAACTATAATCCATGCAGTGTAGCAGTGCTCCAAAATGTATTCATCAATTGCAAAAGAAAGAAGTTGTTGATGTGGGAAAGGTGGGGGGAGTGGGGAATGGGGCATAAGGGAATTTCCTATATTTTTCTTTTAGTGAAATGAGAAAATCTTTATTCAGTGCACAATGACAGTTTTTTCAGGTGCATTCATAATTATAGGAAAAAAATTCTCTTGCTTGCTTGTTATGATTTACTTAATTTGTCTTAGCAAAAAATGTTAAATTTTAAAACCCCTAAAATTATGATTGAAAGCTTATTTCTTTATGAATATATAAATATATGCACGTGTGTATATGTATGTATAAATATCTGCTTTTTTCTTTGCATCATCTAAAATTTAATTTTAAAAGCACTTCTTTTTTGTATTCAACTATTGCTCTTCTAAATGTTTATAAGCTCCAAAGGTGGTTGATTTAATGGAATTTTTCCCAGAGAAAATTTCTTGGACTGAAATTGTTCGTTTTTCTGCTGTTAGTTGATCCTTGGGTGTGAATAATACATTATCTGTTGTGGTGCTGCCATTTGAGACTGGGAGAGAAGTGGATATGTTGCTATTTCCAAAGGTGTTATTAGACGGTTTAGAAAAAGCAGTGTTAGAATATGAGCCTGGATTGCCAAAAGCAGTCATGGAACCCTATATTTTTTAATGTAGCATTTTGTGTGATCTATGTATCTTAAAAAAAAAAAAAGAACTGGTGGTAGGTGGTGCATTCTTAAACCTTATGCTGAAAGAATGAACAATGAAAGAAAACATGGGTAAATGGGACCTCCTCAAACTTAAACACTTTTGTGATTCAAAGGAATTTGTCAAGAAGGTGAAAAGGCAGCCCACTCAATGAGAGAAAATATTTGAAAACCACATATCTTATAATGGTTTGACTTTCTTTCTATACAAAGAAATCATACACCTCAACAATAAAAGAGTAAGCAATACAATTAAAAATTGGGCAAAAGATTTAAATAGACATTTCTCCAAAGAGGAAAAACAAATGACCAAAAAGCAGATGAAAAAAATGTTCCATATTAGGAACATTTAAGGAAACATTTAGTGAACATTTAGGGAAATGCAAATCAAAATGACAATGAGATATCATCTCAAGCCACATAGAATGGCCATTATTTTAAAAAAAGAAAACAATAGGTGCTGGAGAGGATGGGAGAGACAGCAACACTCCTTCACTCTTGATGGGATTGAGAAATGATGCAGCCTCTGTGGAAGATGGTTTGGCGGTTTCTCAGGAAGCTAAATATAGAACTGCTATATTTAGAAGAAGAACTGAAAACTGAAACAGACATCTGCACACCGATGTTCAAAGCAGCATTATTTACAATTGCCAAAAGATGGAAACAACTCAAGTGTCCATCAACCAATAAAGGGATAAACAAAATGTGGTATGTACATACAATGGAATACTATACTGCAGTAAGAAGAAATGAAATGGGACACATATTGTTGTAGAATTTGAGAGAAGTTCAATTATTTGAGTATAGAGAGGCCAGGACTCAGGAATGATTTTGAGAAGGAAAAATGGTTTATTGACGGCCGGCCGGACTCGGAAACTTTCTGATTCAATCCCGAGCCCCGAACAAGATTTTTTAGTCCCTTTTATACAGAGAGGAAAGGCCAAATGGTCCTTTTGTTTCAGTTCTCAATAGGCTTGAATTAGCATGTATTTCCACATCTTAGGTAAGCTTTTAGCATGGACCTCAGGCATTCAATAAGCTTTTAGCATATTTGGTTTGCATTTCTCCTGAATACTTAAAGTTTATAGACCTTGCATTGTTAAACTGTTTCCTGCTCACCAAGGGCAGGACAGCAGCCTTTTATCATCCCACACCCACAAGTCACAGATAGTTTAGGTTATCTCTGAAGAGACAAAGAGCCTCCCACCCATAGCCCACATCATTTCCCCCCTTTGCCAAAGTTTAACTTGCTAAGCTTTGGCATAATTATTGTTGGAGCTATGAGGTGGATGGCTGTTTGTTGTTTTGATTGATTATTTATCAATCCTTTAGTGTAGCACCCAGGACTGTTTTTAAAAGTTTAAAAGTTTTTATTCTGGACAGCAGAATCCTGGGGCGGGGGTCTCCTGCAGTCATTCTGCGGCCACCAGTGCTCATGTGGATTTCCAGTCAGGTTCCAAATCCATCTATTAATTTTATTTTACCCTTGAAGAGTTTATACCTTTAATTTAAAAGGGGTGCTGAAGGGAAATGATCTCTTTTCTGTAACTGCTTCCTGCTGGCCATGGGCTGTAGTCATTGCCTAATAAGGTGTAAAACTCTTAATTTATTTTAACTGGAGGAAGATGGATCTGGCATTCTGTACGAAGTTGGATGAAGTTTTCATATGGTTAATAAGATGTTCACTCTGAAAGAAACAAACTTAATTAAAAATTTGGAATACCTGTTTTTAAAAGAGGACATTGGATTACAGAGGTAGACAAGGTTAGGTGCCTATAAAGATGGCACTCCTAAAAGCTGGTGGGAACAGCATATATATTCTTTTTAAGTTATTCATCTTCAGAGAGAAATTGCAACAGACACTTAGCTTTGTCTGAAGACACATTCCAAGCTGTTTAATGATTGGCACTCATTCACTCTGTCAGATGCTCCTGGTGAACTGGCACTCCTTGGGCAACTGGCTTCACTCAGGATTAGAACACTAAGTTGGAAATTCTTTTAGTTTTCACATGTGGGAGTGATCAGAACTACAGAATAAAGGTTTTTTTACACCTTGGTTTTAATTGTACAATTTCTAGCAATTTTGACTTGTTCAATAGGTGACTCACCATCAGCAAGCAAGTCTCACCTTTGCTACACAGCAGAGTACAGTAGAATATAGAAATTTACTGAGACTGGCTGAGACTGCCTCCTTATTCTATAGACATGTTTATTAACTGTTTAGAAAATGATTTTACCAGGAATTTAACATGTCTAATATACTTCTGCACTTGATCTAAAATAGAAAAGATAACGTTATAATTATTAGGCATATATTTAGTACAGGATAGAAGTACAGCACTTAATATTAACTAATGTATTACTTAATGCATAAGGATTCAGAGTTGCAATTATTAGTTTTGAGTTTCAGGTTTGTAATACTTTACATGTTATCTCTCCATGAGAGCAGGCCATAATGCCAATTGTGTTTAAGTTTCACTTACTGTATCCTGGTATCATGGCTCCACTTAGCATGTTCTTCAACGCAGTGAGCAAGTCGCAGCATCCTTGATCTTAGAGAGATTTTCCAGTATTCAACTAGCCTGGTGCATAGAGCTCTCTGGCACTATGGAACAGTGCCAGTCTGGAGGCGATATCCATTGTACACTTGGCTGTACCGAGTCATTATTGGCTGCTGCAGGAGCTTGAAACTGCAACGTAGTTTCCATCGACTTCAGGAGCAGAACCAGAGGCTGATATAGCAAATATTTTTAATTGAGGGGTCAGTGACCAGCCTAGCCAATAACTCACATGGAGAGGCCACCTGTAATGTATTCAAGGCCTGGTTTGAATGCACAAGAGTTTGACAATGTTAAAGTTTATTCCTTGTTTATATATATATTTTAAACAACTTAATGCAACACATATATCAAATGACTGTTTACTTACACAATTTTACTATGAAGATAACAGTAGGTACTTTAGTAATAGAGGAAAAATATTATTTTTCATTGTTAAAATGAAAACAGAAGATTTCCAATAGAATCAAGATAACTTTATTACCATTTACTTAAATATGTACTTTGCGGTGGCCTTCAGACAGGTTTTATTATCATTAAGTTATTTCTGCTACTAATACCAATCTAAGTTTTAGTTAACAATGACTTCTAGAACTAGAACTATTTAAACATTTTTAGTTTGGCAGATGTTTTACAAACTCCTTATAATTGACTAGACACCTCATGTTTAAATAAACTTATTAAATTACAATTACTAAAGAAATTTACTCTATTTATTTAAGAGAGCATATCTACAATCTTTTTCCTTTAGCCTAATTTCACCAATGTGAACTTACAATTTTCATTACTTTAAAGATTTCGTACATAATGTTAATTTAGTTTATAAATTAACTATGGGAGATTACACTCAAGTTAAATAAAATTGAAACCATTATAGTTTATGCAAGGAATGTTCTCTTTTTTCCTTACAGAAAGCTAAAAACTTCTTTTCTTTAAGTTATGAAAATTAATAATTTAAAAGCATACTGACTACCAGGTTTTAAAACACATTACACAATTACTTAATTTTTAAAATCATAACTCAGGAAAGATCTTTCCATAGTTTTTATGGACTTTCCTTTACTTACTGAAATTTGTTAATAGAGCCACTAATTACTTTCATTTTGTTGGAAAGAAATCTTCTGGAAGAAAATAAGGCTCACCAGATTGTGGAGAAGAAAAGAATTTATTCTCAATCTTGCAAAAAGGGGCGCAGAGCCAGGTATGGCTGGTGCCCCGAACAAAGAAAAATGACACAATTTATACTCCTAAGCCTAGCATGCAAGCTCTTCCTCTTTTTCCATAGATTGGATACTTCAGAAGTTACAGCTTATCTGAGATTTAACTTTCCCACGCGAAAGTTTGTGATTTAACTGCTTCTTCTATCACATGCCAACCATTTTAGTTTTTTACCTGCTCCCCTTTGTCAAATAAGGAATAGAATTTAGTGCTGAAATGGCACCGACTTAGCTTCTTCTTGGGCATCCTTCCACTGCCCATAGGACTGGCCTAAACTGGTCTCCTCCACTGCTGTCCAACCCGGGAGTGGGAGACTGAGGCAGCAGGCCACCAGGTTACATTAACATTTTTTTTTCTTATGTGAAAATTAACCTAATCTTTGTTTTTTTACATTTTATGGCTGACAAAAGGCTTAAACTGGGAAATTACAGGGCAAACTGATTCTTAATTCCCTAGTCTAGTAGATAGGTTTAATCTGCCACACCTAGTCTTGCCTTTAAAGCTCTTGCAAAGAGGAGGCCCTTTCCCTATTGTTTCTATAATCAGATTTTATGACTTTTTCATCCTGCTTAGTTTAATTTGGGCTTTAAGAATATTTATTTACATATATAACTGCATATTTAATTAACAATTTGAATAGAGCTCTTTTAAGAATTTTCATTTGTTAATTTGATATTATTATCCTGATATATGAAGACATTACACTGAGCAAATGGGCAGACACAAAGAGTTAGACACAGAAACAAAACTCATTGATATTATTTATAATTTGCATTATTTTATATACTGTTTAGCTTAATTTGGGGTCCCAAAATATATATTTCTTATAACTGCAAATTTAACCTCAACAATTTGAGCAAATAGGCAGACATGAATATTTTGACACAACAACATAGCTCTAGTTACTTTAAACTTCTAATTCTTACAAAACAAGTGTGACTGCAAAACATTTCAAAGACTCCTGAAACTCTTCTTAATTTGCACTATGACTGTGCAGTTTTATACTATGACTATGCAGTTTTACACAAGAATTTTCTTTCTTAATGGATTGTAACCAAAATGTTCTCAATGCTTTAGCACTATTTTTTTGTTTCAGAACTTTATATTTTACTTTGAATTTAGCAGAATTTTGGATAAGCAACAAGATTAATTTTATATATATTTACTGAGGCTATTTGAAGCCTCAGGGAGACAGACTGGTTTCTCTCATGAATTGCTACTCTTAGGAACACTGACCATCAAGGCAGGAGACTTCTCCCCCTCCACCCCCCTTTTTGATTTTGGAGATAATAAAACTCCAGTGGTCATTTAACCTTATTCCATCAGGCAGCAATTTATTTAGTTTACACTTGAATTCATGAGAGAAAGGGTTACTAATACCAGGACAGGAGACAGTGATGTCCCAGCTCTTCTCTGACCTGTAGGGGCAGAAGCTATTATGAAATAACCATAGGCAAAGGCAAGGGGTGAGGTTAGGCTTGAAGTAACCATAAACTAAGGAAAGGTTAAGTTTAGAGTTTACACTTAAATAATAATTTCAGGCTAAATTCACCCAGTTATAATTTCAGTTATTATCTTTCTACTGTTTTATAATATAAATGCATTTATAAATGGTTTTAACTTAGTTACAGTTTTATTAATTTTTTAAAAAACTGTTAATTTTGTAACACCTTTAAATACCTTTTATTCAACTTATAACATATTAAATGAACTTAACTATTACTTTAGTTTTTCCTTTAAGGTAAAAGAATAAATCTCTTGTAGTTAGTTTGAAATAAAAAGCTATTTTTCAGGATTTAATCTCTAGAATATAATGTTCTTTAAAAGAGAAGACTCCTTCTTTTTCAAACACTGATGAAATGATGAGGTTAAAGCACAAGAAGCTATTTTGATAAAACAGATTTTCTTTGTATACTGATCTTACTTAATTTTAATCATAAAATTTTCTTTCCACAAACCTTCTACACTTTCAGTATTCATTCAGGTTTTGTCCCACACTCTACTCTTTCCAATAATCAATCATTTTATCTTAGAACAAAATCATCTTTTGTTTCCTTAACAATAAAAACACATTCCATATATCCCACATACTAAGTTACCAGGCAAACTTCTTATAACATATCATTGCCATTAATACTAAACAAGCTTGTTAAAATAATGAACTTTTCTTCACTTTAAATACTTAGTAGCATGTAATACCAGAAACAGTTTCTTTGGAAGCAAGTTGGCAGGGGAGGCTGGCTGCCAAATAAATTTGTTATAAAATTACCTTTTATTATTATTATTATTAATTCAGTTTTTGTTTAATAATGACTTTCTGCAATTAGCCATTTAAATACCTTAATTTAAACAATGCTTTGTAAAACTTTTATAATTATTTATACCTTTAAGACAAATTTTACCTTCACAGAACACATTCTCTTACTTAAAGTTACTACAATACCTTCTAAGAACCTGGGCAGAATGCAAACATATTTTGGCTTTGAAACCCTATGGAGGGAACTTTACTGCATTTATTCTGATTCTGCTTTTCACCCCCTTCACTTCCCCGCTTCCAGGCAGTTGGGTGCACAACAATCAAACAGGAATGCAGCTTATGAATAGAAGGTGTGGACTCACTGGAAAGGGGCAAGCCGCTCTCCCTTTCCAGCTTTCAGCCAAAATGGGCAGACAGAACCTACTCAAGTTTGGCAACTCTCCCAGGGACCCAGACACCCTGACTGGGACATCCCCAACAAACTTGGGTGCGTGGCGCGGACACAGATGGCCTCCAAGCCCCGGCAAAGGGCCAGACCAGAGACAAAACAGCAGAGCATGCACAAACATCTAGACTCCGCAAACATCCAGATTCCTCAGTTTTGCCCCATAATCATTTCACCCCCTTGCCAATGGCAAGGGAGGGCTCCAGCTCAGCTGTAATTCTACTTTACATAAGGATACAACTCCAACACTAGCATTGAGCTGACACAGACAGAAGCACAAAGGTCACTAATCTGACCCACAAGTTTATATATATATTTTCACCATGACTGCCCCCACAGCCATCACAAACCTCAGAACACTTAACATTTGGTATGAAGCAAATTCATTCACAATTTAGCACTATAACAAAAGATTTCAAGTAGACTTTTCCCACTGTTTAAACTTTACACCCAGACCAAGCTCCACCAGAAAAGCCAATCCATTTTCCTGTAACCAAGTTTTGTTTTGTTTTGTTTTTTAATCTAGACCAATTTCCAGGATGTTAGGACTTGAACCTATAAACAGCCTTTTTTATTAAAATCAAGCCTCCACTCCTTTAGTGGATGTAAGACTAGTACCAGATTCTAACATGCAGTTAGACAAACCCAAAACACCAGGGCTTTTCCCCGGTTTTCCTCCTTTTCCCAAGCCTAGAGAGAACAGCTTCCCCCCAACTTTCTGGGGCTACTAGGGTTCTCTCAGGAGGTGATCAGCCTCCCCTTCCTAGCAATTAAAGCTAGGGCCTTCCAGTCTGTGCTCACCCAGGGAGTCTTACCTTCTTCCATGTTCGGAGTTCTTTTCCGTTCCCAGAATCTTTCTCTTCAGACCTTCCATTGCCCTCGATTTTTATTGGGAAGATTCTGGTGGAGCCCACATCTTTTCTGGATTAAATTTAATCCAGGGGCGCCCAGATTTGGGGTTCACCCGAGTCCTCCCGGCTTCCTCAGGGATTTGGAAGGGGCAGCAAAATGCTACCGTCTCTGGCCTTCGTTTGTTATCCCTTCGTGGTTGCCAAAAATGTTGTAGAATTTGAGAGAAGTTCAATTATTTGAGTATAGAGAGGCCAGGACTCAGGAATGATTTTGAGAAGGAAAAATGGTTTATTGATGGCCGGCCAGACTCAGGAAATTTCTGTTTCAATCCCGAGCCCCGAACAAGATTTTTTAGTCCCTTTTATACAGAGAGGAAAGGCCAAATGGTCCTTTTGTTTCAGTTCTCAATAGGCTTGAATTAGCATGTATTTCCACATCTTAGGTAAGCTTTTAGCATGGACCTCAGGCATTCAATAAGCTTTTAGCATATTTGGTTTGCATTTCCCCTGAATACTTAAAGTTTATAGACCTTGCATTGTTAAACTGTTTCCTGCTCACCAAGGGCAGGACTGCAGCCTTTTATCATCCCACACCCACAAGTCACAGATAGTTTAGGTTATCTCTGAAGAGACAAAGAGCCTCCCACCCATAGCCCACATCAATATGATAACATGGATGAATCTTGAAGACATTATTCTAAGTGAAGTAAGCCAGACACAAAAGGACAAATATTGCATGGTCTCATTAATAGGAACTAAATACAAAGAAATAAAACCTAGAGTATAGGTTATTAGGAGATAAGAGGAGGGCTGAGAAAGATTACTGATGCTTAATGTATGTAAAAGTTTTAATTAACTTGACTATAAAAGTATGGAAATGGATAGAGTTGATGCTAACATATTATAGTGAGTAGCAGCTGATTTGTAAATGAGATATTGGCTGAAAAGGGTAGTCTAGGGATGTACATGTTAATTGAAAGAAGGCTAGAGAATAATCTAGGGACTGAATAACACAGTGAACCCAGAAGTGGATAAGAATTGTGGTTGACGGTACAGATGCAAGAGTGTCCTTCTGTGAGTTAGAGCTGATGTATGTCACTATTGAAAGGTGGTTGGAATATGGAGAAGCATGGAAAAAATACAATTGGTATGACCTATGGACTGTGGTTAACAGCAATACTGTAATGTTCTTGCCTCAATACCAAAGATGTATTGTGTTGATAATGGGATGTATGGAAAAAACATACTAAATATATGATATGGACCATGGTCAGTGGTAATAGTCTGATGATATTATCTCATAATCTGTAATAAATATTCCACCATGGTGTGGTGTGTTGGTGAAGGGGTGTTGTATGGGAAGTCTACATACATGCATGATTGTTTTGCAAGTTCACATCTTCTTATTAAAAATATGTTTTAAAAAATAATAGGGTGGGTTGGGGGGAAAATACACCAAATGTAAAATATGGACTATAGTTAATAGTGATATTTTGATGATATCCTTTCATAATTTGAAGCAAGTGTTTCACAACAATGCAAGGTGTTGGTGATGGGGTGATGTATGGGACCCCTTATGATGTTATGCATGTTTGTTTTGTAAGTTCACAACTTTTGCTATACATGCATTGTTTACGTATGTTCATGTATGAACTATATACTTCAATAAAATTAAAAATTATATATTTAAATGTACTCTGTCCACCAAAAGAGTACAAGACAAACAAACAGGAAATGGTAGCCCATCCAAAGGAAGAGGTTGAAAATACAGAAAACAACAACAAAGAAGATGAGAATGTGGACATCCCAAACAAAGCCTTTAAATGAATGATCATAAAAATCTTTAATGAGATAAAGGAAACTACAGAGAAAGAACTATAGGATATCAAGAAAACAATGAATGAGCAATATGAGAGTCTATGTAAAAGGAGAGAAATTTTTAAAAGGGATCAAACACAATTACTTGAGTCGAAGACCACAATAAATGAAATGGAAAATGCCCAGGAGGGTTTCAAGAGCAGAATGGAGTTGGCAGAAGAAAGAGTCAGTGAACTTGAAGACAAGTACTTGAAAAAGAAATATTAAAAATGAAAATGGCCTAAGACAGCTATGGGACACCATCAAGGGCACCAATACATATATATAATGAGAGTTTCCTAAGGAGAAAAAGAGAGAGAAAAAAGAAATAATTGCAGAGAACTTCCCTAACTTAGCCAAAGATGTGAATATGCACATCCAAGAAACTCAGAGAACACAAAACAGCATAAACATGAAGAAAATACACCCCCTTATATACTGATTACACTATCAAATGCAAAAGTCAAGGAAAGAGTTTTGAAAGCTGTAAGAGAAAAACAACATATTATTTACAAGGGAATCCTAATAAGATTGAGTGCCAGTTTCTTACCAGAAACCATGGAGGCAAGAAGATAGTGGGTTGAAACACATAAACCATGAAGGAAAACAACTGCCAACCAAGAATTTTATAACTGGTGATATTCTTTTTTAAAAATGAGTGGGAGATTAAGACATTCTCAGCTATACAAAAGCTGAGGGAGTACATTGCCATTTGACCTGCCTTACAAGCAATGCTAAAGGGAGTTCTACAGACTGAACTGAAAAGAGACTAGACAGTGGTTTAAAGCAGCAAAAAGAAATAAAGACCTGTGGTGAAGGTATCTATTTGGGTAATTATAAATGCCAGTATTATTGTATTATATTGTTTGGTATGTAACTCTACTTCTTATTTCCTACAGATGATAAAATGAAAATGCATGAAAAGTAATGATAAATGTAGGTTTTTGGACATACAATATACAAAGATATGTGCAGTAATAAGTACCAAAAAATGGTGGGGGGACATAGGGGTATAGGAAAAATATATTTGCATGGTATTGAAGTTAAGTTGGTATCAAACCAAATATAATTGTTACATATTTATGATGATAAATTTTAACCCTATGGTAACCACAAGGAACAGAGATGAAAAATATATCCGGGGGGCTGATGTGGTTCAGCAGTTGAGCTCCAGCTTCCCACACATGAGGTCCCAGGTTCAGTCCCAAGGCCTGGTACCTCAAACAAACAAAAAAAAAACATATATTTATATAAATGAGAAGGCATTCAATTTGGTAAAACACACAAAAAAGGTAAGCTATAATGGAAGTGAGGAGGAAAAAAAGATATACAATTCACAAAGGCTAAATAGCAAAATGGCAGAAGAAAGACTTGTATTATAAGCAGTGAGTTTAAGTGTAAGTGGATTAAACTCTCCAGTCAAAAGGCAAGAGATAAGCAGAATGTATAAAAAAGCAGATCCTGTCTGACATATATGGAACCCTCCACCCAATGAAAACAGAATGCACATTGTTCTCAAGTGCACATGGATCATTCTCCAGGATAGACCATATGTTGGGTCACAAAACCAAGTCTCAATAAATTAAAAAATATTGAAAGCATACTATGTATATTCTCTGAGCATAACAGAATGAAGCTAGAAATCAAATAACAGAAGGAGGAAGAAAAGAAAAATTCCTAAATATGTGGAAATAAAGCAATCACTGGGTAAAGAGGAAATCAGAAATGAAATTAGGAAATATTTTGAGGCAAATAAAAATGAAAATACAGCACACCAAACTTACGGGATGCAACAAAGGCAGTGTTGAGATGGAAATTTATAGCTCTAAATGCTCACATTAAAAAAGAAGAAAGACTTCGAATCAGAGACCTACCCTCAAAACTGGAAGAAATAGATATAGAAGAGCAAACTAAACTCAAAGTGAGCAGAAGGAAGGAAACAACAAAGATTAGAGATAAATGAAATAGAAAATAATAAAGCAATAAAGAAAATTAATGAAACCAAAACTTGTTTTTTTGAAAATGTCAACAAAATTAATAAACCTTTAGCTAGAGAAAGAAGAGAGAGGATGCAAATAATGAAAACCAGAAATGAAAAGGGGAACATTACTACCAATCCTGCTGAAATTAAAAAGGCTATAAGTGGATACTATGAACAATTGTACACCCATAACTTAGACAACCTAGATGAAATGGACAAATTCTTAGAAACACACAGACTGCCTACATTGACTCAAGAAGAAACAGAAGATCTAAACAAACCAATGACTAGTAAAGAGATTGAATTAGTAATCAAAAACCTCACAACAACGAAAAAGCCCAGGACCAGATGGCTTCACAGAGGAATTCTACCAAACATTCCAAGAAGACTTAACTCCAATTTTGCTCAAACTCTTTAAAAAAAAGAATAGGAGGGAATACTCCTTAACTCATTCTACAAAGCCAACATCACCTTCATGCCAAAGTTGCATAAAGATACCACAAGAAAAGAAAACTACAGACAAATATCTCTTATGAATATAGGTGTAAAATTCCTCAACAAAATCCTAGCAAACTGAATCCAACAGCATATGAAAACAATTATACATCATGATAAAGTGGGATTTATCCCTGGTGTACAAGGTTGATTCAACATTACAAAATCATTTAATGTAATATACCACATTAACAGAATGAAGGAAAAAACTACATGATCAGCTCAATCGATGCAGAAAAAGCATTTGACAGGGAAGTGGATTTGGCCCAACAGATAGGGTGTCTGCCTATCACATGGGAGGTCCAAGGTTCAAACCCAGGGCCTCCTGACCCTTGTGGTGAGCTGGCCCAAGCGCAATGCTGATGTGCACAGTGAGCGCCATGCCACGCAAGGGTGTCCCCCACGTGGGGGAGTCCCACGCACAGGGAGTGCACCCCATAAGGAGAGCCACCCAGCGCGAAAAAAGTGCAGCCTGCCCAGGAGTGATGCCGCACACACGGAGAGTTGATGCACCAAGATGACACAACAAAAAGATACACAGATTCCGGGTGCCGCTGACAAGAATACAAGTGGACACAGAAGAACACACAGTGAATGGACACAGAGAGCAGACAACTGGCGGGGGAGGGGGCACAGGGAAGGGGAGAGAAATAAATAAAAAATAAAAATCTAAAAAAAAGGCATTTGACAAAATCCAGCATCCTTTAATGATTATAAAAAGAAAACAGAACACTAGGAATAGAAGAAAACTTCCTTAACATGATAAAGGGCATATAGGATAAATAATGGGCATAGGCTTAAAATCCTACTTAATGGTGAGAGATAATAAGCTTTCCCTCTAAGATCAGGAACAAGACAAAGATACCCACTTTTATCACTGTTATTCAACATTGTACTGGAAGTTCATGCTAGAGCAATAGGCAAGAAAAAGAAATAAAAGTCACCCAAGTTGGAAAGAAAGAAGTAAAACTCTCCCTATTTGCAGATGATATGATCCTATACACAGAAAATCCTGACAAATCCACAACAAAGCTCCTAGAGCTAAAAAATGAAATCAGCAAAGTGGCAGGGTCAACACCCAAAAATCAATCATGTTTCTATATGCAAATAATGAACAATCAGGAAAATAAATCGAGAAAAAAACTCCTTTCATAATAGCAACTAAAAGCATCAAATATCTAGGGCTGGGGGAGAGTGTAAACTACAATGTAAATCATTATCCATGTGGTGCAGCAGTGCTCCAGAATGTATTCAACAAATGCAATGAATGTCCCATGATGAAAGAGGTTGTTGATGTGGGAGGAGTGGGATGAAGGGGGTGGGGGCTATGTGGGGACCTCATATTTTTTTAATGTAACATTTTTAAAAAATAAAGAGAAAAAATTAGAAAAAAATATCTAGGAATAAATCTAACCAAGGATGTAAAGGACTTGTACACAGACATCTACAAAATATTGCCAAAAGAAGACCTAAATAAATGAAAGGATATTCTGTGTTCATGGATTAGAACACTAAATATCATTAAGATGTCCATACTACCCAAAGCAATTTATAGATTCAATGTGATCCCAATTGAAATTCCAAAAACTTGCTTTGCAGAAGTGGAAAAGACAATCATCAAGTTTATATGGAAGAAGAAGGGGTCCAAAATACCTAAAGCCATCTTGAAAAAGAAGATTGAAGTTAGAGGAGCTCACACTTTCATATCTGAAAACTTATTACAAAGCCACAGTAATCAAAACAGCATGGCAGTGTCACAAGGACAGGTATAAAGAAAAATGGAATGGAATTGAGAGCTCAGAAGTCAATCCTCTCATTTATGGCAAACTGATTTTTGATAAGGTGGCATAGACCACTTAATTGGGAAAGAATAGCCTCTTCAACAAATAGAGCTGGTAAAACTGGATCTCCATTTGCAAAAAAAGAAGAACGCCTATCTCATACCACATACAAAAAATCAACTAAAAATGGATAAAAACCAAAATGTAAGAGCTAGAACTATCAGCTTCCTCAAAGAAATGTAGGGGGAAACGTACTTGGCCCAGTGGTTAGGGCATCCGTCTACCACATGGGAGGTCCTCCGTTCAAAACCTGGGCCTCCTTGACCCATGTGGAGCTGGCCCATGCGCAGTGCTGATGTGCGCAAGGAGTGCCGTGCCACACAGGAGTGTCCCCCGTGTAGGGGAGCCTCACGCGCAAGGAGTGCGCCCTGTAAAGAGAGCCACCCAGCACAAAAGAAAGCACAGCCTGCCTAAGAATGGTGCCACCCACATGGAGAGCTGACACAACAAGATGACGCAACAAAAAGAAACACAGATTCTCATGCCACTGACAGCAACAGAAGCAGACAAAGAAACAAGATGCAGCAAATAGACACAGAGAACAGACAACCGGAGTGGAGGCGGGGGACGAGAAATAAACAAATAAATAAATCTTAAAAAAAAAAAAAAGAAATGTAGGGAAGCATCTTCAGAATGTGGTGTTAGGCATTGGTTTCTTAGACTACACCCAAAGCAGAAGGAACAAAAGAAAAATAAATAAATAAATGGGGCCTCATCAAAATGAAGAACTTTTGTTCTTCAAAGAACTTTATTTGTCCATGTGACAGCCAAGCCCTAAGCCTCAGCCGACTTGCAACTCCTACCCTCTGGATTATTGGATTTACCCCAGCCAGCTAACAGGGAGGTGAAGAAGGTCAACCACCACACCAGGGAGCCAAGAGTGCCTACAACTGCAAGCAGAATTGCATCCATCATCCATGTGGAATTTAAGCCCCCTCTCGATATAGAGGTGGAGTGGACATAACCATCCCAGGGTCCACAGGATGGAGGAATAGAGTATGGATTAGAGTGGACTTACTGATATTCTGCTATGGAACTATTGTGATTAGTAATGGAAGAAATTGTAGTACTGCTGAGGGTAGGGAGAGGGAAGAAGAGATATGATGTGGGGGCATTTTCAGGACTTGGAGTTGTCCTGGGTGGTACTGCAGGGACAGATGCTGGACATTGTATGTTCTGCCAGGGCCCACTGGGTGGACTGGGGGAGAGTGTAAACTACAATGTAAACCACTATCCATGTGGTGCAGCAGTGCTCCAAAACGTATTCACCAAATGCAATGAATGTCCCACGATGATGAAAGAGGTTGTTAACGTGGGAGGAGGGAGGTGGGGGGTATATGGGGACCTCTTATATTTTTTTAATGTAACATTTAAAAAAAATAAAGAGAGAAAAAACAAAAAAAGATAACCTACACAGTGGGAGAAAAGATTTGGAAAACATACATCCAATAAAGGATTACTGTCCAGTACATATAAAGAAATCCTTCAACTTTACAACAAAAAGACAAACAATCCCATTTAAAATGGGCAAAAGACTTGAACAAATGTCTCTCCAAAGAAGATATACAAATGGCCAAAAAAAACACATGATAAAATGCTTGACATAAGATGCTTGACATAAGATGTTGTCAGGGAGATGAAAATCAAAACTGCCATGAAATACCATTTCACACCCATTACAATGGCTGCTATTTTTAAAAAAAACAGAAAATAACAAGTGTTATAGAGAATTCAGAGAAATATGAACACCCATTCATTGCTAGTGAGGATGTAAAATGATGCAGCCACTGTGGAAGAGAATTTGGTGGTTGCTCAGAAAGCTAGGTATAGAAGTAACACATGTCCCAGCAATCCTACTGCTAGGTATATACACCCAAAAGAATTGAAAGCAGTGGTTCAAACGGGTGTTTGCACCCTGATGGTTATAGTCACGTTATTCACAGTTACCAAAAGATGGAAGCAACCACTGTCTATCAGATGAATGGGTAAATGAAATGTGGTATATACATACAAAGAATATTATTCAACTGTAAAAAGGGACAAAGTCCCGACACACTACAACATGGATGAACTTTGAAGACATCATGTTGAGTTAAATAAGCCAGACACAAAAGGACAAATATTCTATGATTTCACTGTCTTGAAACAATTAGAATAAGCATACTCATACGGTCAGAATCTAGAGTATAGTTTACCAGGAGACAGGGCAGGGATAGGGAATGGGAAATTAAGGCTAAAAAAGCGCAGGTTTCCTATTCTGAATAATGGAAATATTTTGGTAATGGATGGTGGTGACGGTTGCACATTGTGAGAACAATTAACAGTACTGAAATGTATATCTGAATATGATTAAAAGGGAAATGCTAGATTGTATATAACAGAATAACTTTTTAAAAAATCCATGGAACTATATGACACAAACACTGAACTTGAAGTTAAAGCATGGACTTTAATTAATAGCACAATTATAAAAATGTGCTATCCTCAATTATAACAAATGTTCCACACAAATGCAAGGTGTTGGTGGTGGGGTGGTGTATAGAAATCCTGTATTTTGTGCTTGATTGTTCTGTGACCCAGCAACTTCTCTAATAAAGGGAAAAATTAAAGTAAAGAGGCCTGCTCTCTTGTCAGGACACCTCCTTCTTCTGGAGTCAGTGGTGTTTGCCTCCTTTCCCCTGGTAACAGGCAGTGAGATGGAGATCATCTAAAGAGCCAGGGGATGGTCAGAACCCCAACGCTTAGATTCAAAATTCCTGCTCCATCAAGTTGAGCTCTCTTCATTCCCCAAACCTAGGAGGCCTAAAATATGAGTGATGTAATTTCAGGGTACCTGCCCCTCCCCTCATTTGCTATGCCTGAATTTCGATCCTTCCTTTAGCTTAGGACCTCCTACCGTGTATGGGGTAGGGCCCAGCTAGATCCCCTCAGCTGCCCAAATGCACACCTCCCCAATAGAGGCCACAAGCTGTGGGTTCTCAGTTTGCTGCCTCCCTGTGAATCCTAGTCAGACAGAAAGAAGCTTTAAAAATATATTTTTTTAATTTTACCATCTTTTTTTAAGATGCATAAATCACACAAAATGTTACTTTAAAAAATATAAGAGGTTCCCATATACCCCCACTCCCCACCCCACCCCACTCTTCCCACATCAACAACTTCTTTCATTAGTGTGATACATTCATTGCATTTGATGAGTATATTTTGGAGCACTGCTACACAGTATGGATTATAGTTTACACTGTAGTTTTCACTCTATCCCAGTCCATTCAGTGGATTATATATCCATTCAGGATATATAATATCCTGCATCTGTCTCTGCAATATCATTCAGGACAACTCCAAGTCCCAAAAATGCCCCCATATCACATCTCTTCTTCTCTCCCCCTGCCCTCAGCACCTCCTGTGGCCACTGTCTCCACATCGATGACATAATTTCTTCCATTGCTAGAGTCACAATAATTCTATAGAAGAATACCAGTAAGTCCACTCTAATCCATATTTTATTCCTCCATCCTGAGGACCCTGGAATGGCGATGTCCTCTCTACCTCTAATTCGAGGGGGCTTAGATCTCCCATGGCTGATGGATGGGATTCCCCCGCTTGCAGTTGGAGACTCTCCATTCCCTGATGTGGTGGTTGACCATCCTCACCTCCCTGTTAGCTGACCTGAGTGAATCCAATGAACCAGAGAGTAGGTGTTACAACTCTGCTGAGGCTAAGGGCCCAGCTGGCACATGGACAGTCCAGAGATTCAGGTCTCCTGTGTATACACCAACCCCAGTGCCAACCAATCGTTCAGTAAGTGATAGAAGAGGCATGTGTAGAGAGGTCACATCTGAGTCCAACTCCATCACACTCAGGAGCACAAATTCCAAAGTAGGGCCCACTGGCAAGGCAATGAACTCTGATGCCATCTGCCATGACCATAGGGCCTGGGTGTCCTCGTAGCCCTCAGGAGCACCACTACCTGGGGTTGTATCTACTTTGGCTGTCTCTGTGATCCTGCTGAGACGTGTGTAAGTGTGATCCCCCTGGAGAGGTGATCAGGTTGTAAGGGAGAAAAAACATACCAAGATGAGGGCAGAACTAAAGAATTGCCAGGGGGTGTGGGGGGATAAGGCAGAGAAAGAGACTGGTAAATGCCCTTCATGGGTCTTTCAGAGGGAAAATAATTGTATTCTAATGTCGCTAATAACAGGCTTAACATCTTTATACAAAACAAACCTACAAATGAAAACCTGGGCACTGAAGAAATGACTGGTTGGAAAAACACTAAGATATTAATAGTAGTTGACTGTGGGTTATGGAAATATGTATATATATATGCAAGTGTGCGTGTGTGTATCTTGAGAAAGAGAAAGGCATCTCTGACAGTGAGGTGTTTCACAGCGCTCACAGCTAGGTCTTGGTGTTCTCTGCTTTCAAACTTAAAACAATTTCACAGAATACCACCATGTAACAGTGGTGATTACTCTGTGATCATGATGGATCAAGACAAAAGAGACCACTCTGTAATCTTGAGAACACAAAAATCAGTGTTCAAACCTCAAAAAAACAAACAAATAGCCCCCTCTCCTGGCCAATCTGAGTGACTGCTGCTTCTTTACCAATTCCAACTTTTGCCTTGCCCTAGCCTGCCCTCCCTCTAGATAAGATGGGGTTAACTACCAGGGCAGATGGCCCCTCTTTGGAAATGGTGTTTATGTGTGATGAATCTGGACTCAGATGGGATCTCCCTTCATAAGACTTTCATGCTAATGTGCTGGAGGTGCAGTTAATGTTGGGGTTTAAGATATATTTAGGGGATTTGAATCTCTGGACTGACAATGTGATAGCCAGGTCCTGAGCCTCAACAGACTCCAGCACCTACAATCTGATTTATTGGACTTACCACACTCAGCTAAGATGGAGTTGAAGAAGGACAACCACCACACCATGGAGCCTAGAGTGATTACAACTGAAAATGGGAGGATTGCATCCAGCATCCATGTGGAATCTGAGCCTCCTCTTGACATAGAGGTGCAATGGACACAACCAATCCAATGTCCACATAGAAGAGGTGGCATTGGATTGGGAAAAGTGGACATGGTGGACGATGGGTATGGGGAAAGGCAGGAAGAGATGAGAGGTGGAGGCGTCTTTGGGACATGGAGCTGCCCTGGATGGGGCTTCAGAGGTAATCACTGGACATTGTAAATCCTCACAGGGCCCACTGGATGGAATGGAGGAGAGTATGGGCCATGATGTGGACCATTGTCTATGAGGTGCAGAGGTGCCCAAAGATGTACTTACCAAATCCAATGGATGTGTCATGATGATGGGAACGAGTGTTGTTGGGGGGTGGGGGAAAGGGGGGGTGGGGGGGGTGGGGTTGAATGGGACCTCACATATATATTTTTAATGTAATATTATTACAAAGTCAATTTAAAAAAATTCAAAAAAATAAAAAGAAAAAGAAAAAAACAGAAAAAAAAAAAAAGATGTAGTGAAATACCCAGTCATAGAATTACCCTTGCTTCCTGATATCATCCAAGCTACAGGAAACCCCAGCTTCCTTAAACCATCCCAAAATCACAGAAACAAAAGCCCAAATCCTATAATAAGTAGCGAGAAGCCCCTTGGTTTCCCAAAGTGTGTATTCTTCTTCACTGCTGGAGAGTACTGAATGTGTGTGTGTGTACACACATATTTTGTGTATTTTTTGTATACAAGTATATACAAAAATATATACATATTTTTTCTACATGATTTTGTCTTAGTTTTAACTGACATTAAATGGACATTAAAATGGAGCCTTTGAGTGAATTTCTGAAAAAGTCAAGTCTCATTAGCCAAAAGGGCCATAATTCAGAATACATGCTGAATGCTATTTTATGCAGCTCAAGTTTACCTTTGTCCCAGCTGTTAAAAAAAAAAAAAGAAGTAAGCGATGGAAATTAATCACCTGAATAGAAATGGCTGGGAAACCATTCAACTGGTTTAGAAGCAGTATAAATTTGAATGCTAATTATGTGCTCATTACTTTATCTATTCAATAACAAAGGTTAAGGGAGCCTCGCTTTGTTACATCCTGTTGGTCATTAGTTGTGATTACTGTTTTACTTGAAAATAACTTATTTTTAAACAGTCTCTGTATCAGCCTTCTTACTAATGTAGGGGGCCTTTATCCACTAATTATTCAGAAAGAGCGAGACCAACTACCCATCACATGTCATTTGGGGTCTCCGTTTGACTCACAGGTCAAAGGCTCATGGGTGAGTACAGTTAGTTATTCAGGCAATATTGGCAGACGAATAACTGACCCTCGTTCTTCATCATTCAGGGCAGTTCCGGGCCCCATTACTCACCCCTCTCTAACCCAAGGTTTTACAACCTCAGGATTATTGACATATGGGGTCTGCATAATTCTTTGTTGCGGAGGCAGGCGGGAGGGGGGTGAGGGTCTGGGAGGGGGTTGTCCTGTGCATTATAGGATGTTGAGCAGCATCCTACCCGCTAGGTGTCAATACCACAGGATCTCCTCAAGTCGGGACAACCAAAAATATCTCTAGACTTTGGCAAAATCCCTGGGGGAGCAAAACTGCCCTGCAGTTGGGAATCAAGGCTCTAATCCCACAGTTTTGCTGAACAGCTTTCATTTCTGATCTCCTTTGCTTCCCCTCCCTACTCTCTTAAAACAGATATTGGAGAGTCATCTGAAGTCTTGACCCTACGCTTACCGCTGCCTCCATTGTAGAGAACAGGGCAGAACTATACCGCAGGGTGTAGATGGAGGAAGGAGACTCTGAACAAATTCTCAATAACTTCCTGCAATGGAGCATGTATTCTGGGTGTGTGCTGGTCTCTCAGTCTTTGAGGGATTCCAGAGGTTCCCCTTGCTTAACTCCCCCCTACAATTGCAGGAGGGACCCCTTCTTCCCAGCTAAGTGCTCGGTGTTAGGTGCCTATTCTGTGTTTGCCCTGACTTAGAGATGGCAAAGGTTGTGAGGGGGGAGACAGATATTGTTTGACCAGGGTTCTGAGAGTGGAAAGGTCAAGTGCTGTGGGAGACCCAAAGAGGTAGTACCTGGCCCAGCCTGAGAGGTCAGGGAAGGGGCCCCAGAGGAGATGACATCTGAGTTAATTCTGAAAGAAGAATGGGAATTAGCAAGGCAAAGGCACTGGCTTAGCTGGGCTAGGGCCACAGAGGGGTCTAGAGCAGATGGATGGGATAACGTGGTCCGGATATGGAGGGCAGTGGTAACTCCAAGTTGCTGGATATTTCCTCAGCTTCACGAGGGGAAGGATAAGAGATGGGGATAGAGCAGTAGGAAGGACCCTTGTTACAGAGGGGTTTGTAAGGCAAGCATTCTTTATCCTGAAGGGCACACCATCATTGCACACGAGAAACACCTGGGAGACTTGTCAAAACTGCAGATTTCCTGCTCCAGCTTGCAGATATGCTGATTTACTTTGCCTAAGCTTGAGGACCAGGCATCTACATTTTTTCTGTAGACTATTAATATAGTGGATTATATTGACTGATTTTCAAATATTAAATCTGCCTTGCATTCCCAGAATAAACTCCCTTGGTCATGGTGTATTATTCTTTTCATATATCACTAAATTCTATTTACTAATATATTATTGAAGATTTTAGATTCTATACTCATGAGAAATATTGGTCTGCAGTTTTACTTATTTTTGGACTGTTTTTGCCTCATTTTGGTATCAGAGTGATGCTGTTTTCATAAAATGAGTTGAGAAGTATTTCCTCCTCTTCTATTTTCTGAGATTTGTAGAATTGGTGCTATTCCTTCTTTAAATGTTATGTAGAATTCACCAGTGAAGCCATCTGTGCCAGGGCTTTTGTTTGTGGGAAGCTTTAAAAATATTAATCATTGAAAAAAAATTATAGGGCTATTCATGCTATCTAATTCTTCTTGGGTGAGTCTTGATAGTTTGGTCTTTGGAGGAATTGGTCCATTTCATCAAAGTCTTCAAATTTATGTTCATAGTATTCCCTTACTATCCTTTTGATGTCTGCAGGGTCTGTAGTTATATCTCCTCTTTCATTCCTGACATTGGTGATTTGTGTCTTCTCTATCTCCTTATCATCTTGCTAGATATATGTCAATTTCATTGATCTTTTCAAAGAATCAGCTTTTGGCTTCATTGCTTATTTTGACTGGTTTTCTTTTTTCAATTTAATTGATTTCTGATCTTGATTATTTCCTTCTTTTTGCTTGTTTTGAATCTATTGAGCTCTTTTTTCTCTAGCTTCTTAAGGTGGAAGATTAGATTATTGATTCGAAAGTCACCGAAGAAGCTATGGGGGAATACAGAGAGGTATGATGAAGCCCACTTCCTGTCCCCTCACTCCTCTTAAAGCATGCCTGGAGCATGGAAATGGTCTCCCAAGGAGAACAGCGACTTGGGCAGGGGCGGGATGTAGGGCAAGGGGCAGAGACCAGAAAGGAATGTAAAAGGCAATGGTTCTTAACCATCACTGAGTCCCAGAGTCCTTTGCAAATTTGATAAAATAGCTTTGAAAGAGGTTGTTGATGTGGGAAGAGTGGGATGAGGGGGTAAGGGGTATGTGGGGACCTCTTATATTTCTTTAATGTAACATTTTTTAAAAAGTAGAGAGAGAGAGAGAAAAAAAAAATAGAAACACTAAATAAAAATAACTTTGGATCTTCCTCAAGACAAATGCCCTTGGGATGGACCTACAGATATGCCTTCAATTTTAGGGGTATTTAGTGACCCTCTGAGGAACAGTCAGTCCTTGGGGCCCACTTTAAGAACATCTGGATTAGAATAAATTGTAACCTATCTGTTCTTCTTCCTCTTTATATGCCAAAAAGCCTCCTTTCTCTCAAATCCCCAAGGTGCCCCTTCCTCTGCCTCCAGTGGCCAAGATTTTTTTTTTTTTGGAAGAAAAATATTCACTTTATTTTACTTTTTCCTATGTTTAAATATGTTTGCTCTCTTCCCCTGGAATATTCCAATAGGATTGCAATCCAATGTTGAAAAACTAACACTTCCACTTTTCTTTTAGTGGGTCAAGTCTTCACGTTATCTCGAAACTTTAAGAAAGAAATTTCTTGGAGGAAACAGACACCCAGGAATAGGTGGTCCAGCAGTGCCTGGATTTCTAGAATAGTTCTCCTGCAGGCACGTGTCCTGCAAGCTTGACCAATGAGGTATACCCCAAAACAGGACAGGTTTGACACATGTTTAAAGGGGGACATTTAAGGTGGGGGACAGTGGGATCTTGTTTAGTAAGCAGATCTGCGATTATTTAAAAGTTATACAACTAACTGTAAATTATCATGCAACTCCTCTGGCTAGTCTCTCTAGGAGCGTCCAGGTTGCCATGCAGCTGGTCCCGTTTAACGCTGATCCTGGTCACCCTGAATAGGCTCATGAGGGGAACCTGTGGTCAAAGATGGCTCAAGACATACAGCAGCACCGGGAAACCTCCTGAGTGTGTGTCCTGGGGTGGCACTAGCAGAAGCAACATCATCATTGGAAGTAGTGCTGGACACCACGGCTTTCTCACTGACATCTGCCCGAGAGGAGCATTTCATTACGGAATTCTCCACTTTCTTCTTCTCAGTGGTCATGGAACTGTGGGACTGGGCTTCCATGTCATCTTCTCATTACTTCTGCTCTCTTCTCCCAGGAACGCCTGGGGCGGCGGCAGCTGTCAAGTCCCGGAACTTCCCAAAGACCGGCCTCCGGGCGCGCGCAGGCGGCTGCAGGCGGTTCCAGGCTCCCCGCGGCGGCGGAGGCAGCTGCTACCGCTAACAGCTGGGCTCCGCTGGGGGTGTGCCCGCCCCGAGCGTGGTGGGGCGCCGGCGGAGGGTGGAAAAGTTGTCCTTCGCTCTCAAGATTATTTCTTATTGTCATATCAAAAGGCAAAAGACAATAGCCAAAAATGCAAAGGAAAAAATGCTCAGAATCACTAGCTATTAGGGAAATGCAAATCAAAACTACAATGAGATACCATCTTATTCCCATAAGACTGGCAGCTATCAGAAAAACAGAAGACTGCAAGTGTTGAAGAGGATGTGGAGGAATGGGAACACTCATCCACTGCTGGTGGGAATGCAGAAGGATCCAGCAAATTTGGGGGTTTCTCAAAAAGCTAGCTATAGCTTTGCCAGCAATTCCACTGCTGGGAACTGAACAAGGATACAAACTGATATATGCATACCAATGTTCATAGTGGCATTATTCACTATTGCCAAAGTTGGAATCAACCCAAATGCCCATCAACAGATGAATGGATATATAAAATGTGGTATATGCATACAATGGAATACTACTCAGCTATAAGAAGAAATACAGTACAAACACATGGGATAACATGGATGAATCTTCAGGACCTTATGCTGAGTGAAGCAAGCCAGGAATCGAAGGACAAATACTACGTAATCTCTCTGATATGAAATGAGCAAACCAAGCTGTCTCAGAGAGCTAGAGACTGGATGATAGGCTTAAAGGAAGCTGGGGGGCGGGGGGGGGGGGGGAGGAAGGTTGCAAGCTGATGCTTACATGGGAGAAATCTATGATAAGCTGGAGGTAAGTATTTGTACATGGAAAGGCTAAGATGGAGGCATAGGGATACCTCTGGGTAGGGCTTTGCAGGTTTGAGGGGGGTTAGGGTTGGGAGGATGGGTCAGATGGCCCAAGGAATTGGGGGGAAGGAGGAGAGAACAGTTGAACATGGGAGATTCTCAGGTATGTGGTTGAAACTATAATGTTGAGAAAACTCTTTAGAAAATATAATAAGGAAGGTTACCTATTTAAGATGCTTAGGCAGGGGCATCTGACACAGGGCAGGCTTCTGGGGAGTGTGTGAGTGCTCATTTTGGCATAGTGGGTTATATCATTGGGTGGAGACCCATACAATAGAATGATGGTATACCCACATCCTGGGGAGGACTGATGTTCTCAAACATAGGGAATTGTGTCTCTCGAGAGAATTGGTGGCTCCCAATGGGTTAGGGCAGTCAAGTATGTCAAGCCCTCAACATTCTTGCAAGTATCTCTGAACATGGCCCTTCAAGCAATGAAGATTAATTGTCACTGTGGGCCCTGAGGGGAGGGGGAAAGAGGTATTGAAAAGATGGAATCAATGTAACAGTGTGGGCAATAGAAGTGTTCGATAAGATGATGCAATGATGGATATAGGACATGTTAAATTACACCAAAAATGTATAAAAGTCTATAGCCTAAAATGCAAACCGTAATGTAAAACATAAGGTAACTAAAATTTATAAAATTTTACAGTCTAAAATATAAACCATAATGTAAACCAAAATGGAGCCATGTTTGATTAGCTATGTTTCAGTATCTATACATCAGCTGCAGCAAATATAACATGAACATGTAAAAATATCATTGCTGGGGAAGGGGGAAAAGGGTTTGATGTTGGATATATGGGAGTCTCCTATATTATATATGTGAGTTACTGTGATCTAAAACTTTTTTGAAGACAAAATTAGATGAAAAAAAAAAGAAAAGATGTAGACACTGAGGAAGAAATGAAAGAAATTGCCTTGCCACTGTACATACAGGGCAACACCTATTACAGTGATGAAAGGCAAAACATCAAAAACAAAGATTTAAAATGTTTTTCATTTTTTAATACCCAATTTATTTTTACTTTATTTTAGTTTTTCTAAATTAGTATGTATTCCATTTCTAATCTTTAAACCCATAACTATATTTCATTTTCCTATTAATTGAATTTGGCATTATATTAGGCTTCATTTTGGGCCACAGAGAGGTTCAACTATGGCAGGGGAGGAACACTGGTGTGGGGTGTTATTGATGGGGGGCACATGGTTGGGAGGGAGTTCTCCAGGGCATGTATATAGGGGACATTAAAATGTTCAGATATATGTTGGGTATTTTCATAGTAGTTACAGTTACAAATGACAACTGAGGGAGTGCTGAGTTCCTACCCATGGTAGGTCTGCCACACTCCCCAATGGAACAACAATCCCCCAAGTGCAACGGCAAAGACCAACAAGGAAGGATGGTCCAATGATGAGCCCTTAATACTGAGGACTGTGCTTATGAGCCTGTGTGCCTGAAATATGCACTAGGCCTAGATCTACAGGGTGCCTAAGAGTTACCTCCTGATAGCCTCCATGTTACTCACATGTGGCCACTCTCTCAGTCAAACTCAGCATGTAAATGCATTACCTTCCCCCAGCATGGGACATGACTCCCTGGGATGAGCTTCCCTGGTACCAAGGAATTACTACCAATCAATAACTGGTGATGCAACTAGAAAGAGACCTTGAATAGAAGGGTCAACTCAGACCAGCAGACTATCTCAGCCTACATGTAGGATCATGTGTTAAAAACTGCTTTTTGACCTTGAATAAAAGGGGGAAATGACAAAGACAAATGAGTTTATATGGCTAAGAGTCTTCAAAAAAGAGTTGGGAGATCATCAGAGAGGTCTTGCTTATGCATGCCATAACCCACTGAATGTACTGGGGGAGAGTGTAATCTACAATGTAAACTATTATCCATGCAGTGCAGCAGTGCTCCAGTATTCACCAAATGCAGTGAATGTGCCATAATGATGAAAGAGGTTGATGTGGGAGGAATGGGGGAGGGTGTGGGGTATGTTGGAACCTCATATTTTTTAAAGCAACATTTTTTGTTCATGTATCTTCAAAAAAAGTACAATTGAAAAAATGATGAGGGTCAGGGGGTGTGGCGAGGGGTATACGGAACCTATCATGTTTTTTAATGTAATGTTTTGTGTGATCTATTAACTTTAAAAAAAGATAGTCAAAAATAAAAAAATTTTTAAACAAGACAACAGCCAGATAGTAAGGCCATAATCTGCACCTAACACTTGTTCACCTAAGAAAGACACCCCCGGAAGCTGACACGTCACAGAACTCCAAATCCATCTGCCATAACCATATACCCTGTGGTCTCTGTAGCCTTCAAGAGAACCAGTACCTAGGGTTGTATCTACTTTGGCTTTTTCTGGGGTCCTGCTGAGGTGTGCATAAGTGCAACTGATAAGGATAAAAACAGTCATAGAAGAATACACAGCAAATGGACACAGAGAGCAGATAACTGGTGTGGGGGGGTAAAGGGGAGAGAAATAAATAAAAAATCTAAAAAAAAAGAACCCCCCCCCCAGCTCTCCTTGTTTCCTGCTCACATTTAATCTCATCCCCAACAATTAGGCTATTTCCACAATGCAAAAAGCATTGATTTTTCTCCTATCAGCTATGACTGGAGATAGAGTGTAATGACTAGGGTTTCTTCTATGGTTGCAGGTTTGTACAAAGCAAGAGGAAGTCACAAAGGTAAAAGTGTACTGCAAATCTGAACTTAGTTTCAGCACAAAGGGAACTTTGAAAACTGACAAAGCACATCAGACCTGGAGAGAAAAAGAGGGTTTCATGGGGGCTCTGACTCCCTGTTAAAATAACTTCTATTTAACCCCACAGGGGCAATGCTGTGGGTGCCCACATCAAAATGGCCCTGCATCATTTTATGCTATTTACCTTATGATCTTTAAGTGACATATTGCAGCCTCTTTCAACCAAGATTATCCTTTGATTTCTTTATTAGGCAAGAGGAAACAAACATTTGACTGCTCCATTTGACAGCCCAGCAAGCATTTTCTCAGGCAGATTCCAAGAACTGTGGCTAAATGAAATCAAGGGCACGATTTGCATTTCTCTCCTCCCATTGTCATGTCCAGATCATTCAATAGTCATTGCCCAGACATGAGGCTGCTGCTTGGACCCTGACTTCCAAGTAGTTCCAGCTCCTGGAGCTGGGAGGTACCTCTTGGAGGTGACAGAAGAATCAATCTTCCTGCAGATTCACTGGATATTTTGTCTGATTCCTGCATGTGTATCTTCACCACATACAAACTTCAATGCTTTAGTAGCCCTGAAGGATAAACAGACTTGTGGTCAAGTGGGGGGAAGCAACTGGATACTGTGATGCCCTGGAATGTTTGAAAGACATACCTTGTGGCTTAGGGTAGTGGCCTCAGACTCTAGGGCCAGATGAGGCCTGTGGCTTCATTTTACAAGGTTCAGTAAATGAAACTACTTCAGGAGAAGAACTGAACAATATACCATCCTGTGCAGGTTTCTGCATAGTCACTAGAGTATTTCCATCGTTCAAAACTCAATAGATACAGAAAGCATCCAATGAAAAGCCTTTCTCCCATGTCTGTTCCTACCTAGGTTCCCTCACCAGAGGCAAATATTGTTACCAGTTTCTTCTGTGTTCCTCCAGAGATATTCTGTTTAATTACTTATTATTTCTTCTCAAAGTTTGGATGATGATTTGTTTTTCTTTTTGGCATTTCTAGTTAGTTCCTGCAAATGCAAAAATGCCTTACTCTTCACAAAACAGGCATTTCCTTTGCAAAACACTGCCCTGCAAAGCTTTCTTTCTTTTGGACTACAATTTAAGCAATTTGGTCCTATTTCACAAGGACCAGTGCTTTGTACATTGCTCTAGGCCCTGGGAGAGACCCCAAGATGAGTAAGGTCATTGTCACTGTCCTGAGGGAACTTCTGTTTTAGTTAGGGAGGTGAGATTACCCATCTAAAACAAACGTCTGGAGCAGACAGAATGCATTGGAGACTCGTGGGTCTGGTTTATGGAAAGCATGGAATACCAGGAAGAGAAGTTTGGTCTCAATACCATTGGTCTTCAGTAATCAGACTTTGGAGTCAGAGTAGCTGTAGGCTCCAATGCCAAGCTTTTGGCACTTGATCAATTCTCATAACCTCTCTGTGCCCCAGGTTCTTCCTCTGTTATATAATCTTTTACAACCATGGACTTGTTTTGAGGGTTAGCTGAAATGATGAATATGAAGCACCTGGAATACAATGGATGCTCAATAAATGGGTTGATTGTCCTTTTTTTGTAGGATAAACAACATGGAACTTGGGGCCAAAAGGACACTGCATGTGTGTGTGTGTGTGTATGTTTGTGTGTGTTGAAAGGAAGAGTACCAATAAGTCCATGAACTCCAAAGAGCATGAGAAACCAGGGCATGAAGTGGGCACTACATGGGGGCATTACCTACATGGGGAAGCTCATGCTGAATCCACAAGGTTGAGCTTTCTAGATGACTGTTAAGGTATGAAATGGGGTAGTTGACAGTTTATGAGCATGATCATGCTATGCTAAAAGTGATGTTCTGACAGGATTTGTATGGGAATTGTGTAGAGGTTGGTATGGAGAAAGGTAGGACTGAAGGCAGGAAGTCCAGTAAGGAGGCTTTTGCTATCACCTAGGTGACAGACTCTGAGAATTAGCACTTTGCTGCATATGGAGAAAAAAGAATGAGTTAAAGGTGACTATAGGGTTTCCAGCTACAAGAAATGGAGCTATGATATTATCTTTAAGAGAGCAAGGGAGGAGACTGGTTTTGGAAGGGTATAGCACATGCAAGCTGTTTTCTGTTGTCAGGGAGACAACTAGGTGGAACTGGAGACTGGTTCCTGCAAATGGAAGTAATGCGACTAGAAAGGTTGATACACCTAAAGGATATTGAGACTGGCAGATTATGCTGGACCAGTTCTCTTATTTTCTCATCCTCCAGTGTTTTCAACAGAGGACATCTTCCTAAAATGAGAGAGAGGGAATAGCAGAGCGGCTTTTGATGTTGACTTGAGATTAGGGACTGTCTGATTGCCATGGTGACCAGGATAAGGAACGTGATTGTTTTACCATCAACCATATCTTCAGGTTCTGTTTCTTTGTACTGCCTGATAACCAGGGCGCTAAGCAGCTCTGCTTGCCTGAGAGTATGAACCAGCTGACACCGGTCCTGGTGTCAGCACCATGATCCTGCCTTCCCAGATCTCTCATCTCCACCTGGGCACTGACGCCTGGGTTGGGGAAGAGCAAAATGACCTTCATGAGGCCAACTTTACAGGTCCTGATTACTCTGAGTACATGCCTAACTCCCTGTCATGATGACCTAAGTAGCCTCTTCTCTTGTGTTTGTTGCCTATAACATGATGTAAACAAAAGTGTTCAGAGGGAGGGCTCACTACTGTTGTATGATATGGAGATCAGGGAGGCCACATATTGTATGATTCCATTTATAGGAAATGTCCAAAAGAAGCAATGACATAGAAACAGAATAAAGATTAATGGTTACCAAGGGCTGGAGGAGGAGGGGAATGGAAAGTGATCTCTTAATGGGTACAGGGTTTCCTTTTTGGGCTATGAGAATGATCTGGAACTAAATAGTGGTAATGGTTGCATGACTCTGTGAATACACTTAAAAACACCAAATTGCATATTTTAAAAGGTAGAACTTCATGGTCTATGAATTTTTTTTAATTTTTAATTTTTAAAATTTTTATTTATTTATTTCTCTCCCCTCCCCTCTTCCCACCCCGGTTGTCTGTTCTCTGTGTCTATTTGCTGCGTCTTCTTTGTCCACTTCTGTTGTTGTCAGCGGCACGGGAATCTGTGTTTCCCTCTGCTGCGTCATCTTGCTGCGTCAGCTCCCAGCGTGGGCAGTACCATTCCTGGGCAGGCTGCACTTTCTTTTGCGCTGGGCGGCTCTCCTTACAGGGCGCACTCCTTGCGCGTGGGGCTCCCCCACGCGGGAATACCCCTGCGTGGCAGGGCACTCCCTGTGCGCATCAGCACTGTGCATGGGCCAGCTCCACACAGGTCAAGGAAGCCTGGGGTTTGAACCGCAGACCTCCCATGTGGTAGACGAACTCCCTAACCACTGGGCCAAAAAAAAAATTATTTTTTAAAAAGATTTATTGTTTTACTTATTTCTCTCCCTCCCCCACCCCCATTATCTGCTCTCTGTGTCCACTTGCTGTGTGTTCTTCTGTGTCCACTTGCATTCTTGGCAGCACCGGGAATCTGTGTCTCTTTTTGTTGCATCATCTTGCTTCGTCACCTCTCCATGTGTGCGGCGCCACTCCTGGGTGGGCTGTGCTTTTTTTGCATGGGGCAGCTCAGTGCAAGGTGCACTCCTTACGCGTGGGGCTCCCCTACACAGGGGACACCCCTGTGTGGCACGGCACTCCTTGCGTGTATCAGCACTGCCCATGGGCCAGCTCACCACATGGGCCAGGAGGCCCTGGGTTTGAACCCTGGACCTCCCATATGGTAGGTGGACACTCTATCAGTTGAGCCACATCCACTTCCCTATGACCTATGAATTATATCGCAATAAAGCTGTTATATAAAAATATCTCAGGTAGATTTCTGCATTCATGTCACATATGAAGCCTGTAAGTATGTATGCGCATTGCATGATAGCTGCATTTTCACTGCCGAATTGCTCTTAAGCATTGGTATTACTACATTAATATTTTCAACTGCTTTTTTTTTTTTAAAGATTTATTTATTTAATTCCCCCCCCACCCCCGGTTGTCTGTTCTCTGTGTCTATTTGCTGCATCTTGTTTCTTTGTCCGCTTCTGCTGTTGTCAGCAGGGCGGTGCCATTCCTGGGCAGGCTGCACTTTCTTTCACGCTGGGTGGCTCTCCTTATGGGGCGCACTCCTTGCACGTGGGGCTCCCCTACGTGGGGGACACCCCTGCGTGGCAGGGCACTCCTTGCACGCATCAGCACTGCGCATGGACCAGCTCCACACGGGTCAAGGAGGCACCAGGTTTGAACTGCAGACCTCCCATGTGGCAGACGGACGCCCTAACCACTGGGCCAAGTCCGTTTCCCTTCAACTGCTTTTATGTTTTCTAAATCTTCTTTGAAGATTTACCTATGAATGGGGTAAAAGTGGGGGGGTAGAGAGTTTTTTTCTCTGATGATGAGACTACAGGGTGAAAGAAAGGTTTAAATGAAACCCACCAAAACAAAAATCAAAAGCCCAACAAATCTCATGAAAGTGACTTGTGCTTACATTTCAGATAATCTAAGCTTCATTGATCTGGACAGTATTGCTTAGAAACCTTGACATAGGGATTTTAAGCATGAACATGTTTGTCTCCAACATCTGGCAGACATTTAATTCATCTCTCCATTTTGAACGTGCTGTCAGGGATGTTTTCAATGCATGGTCCAGCACACACATCCTCATCCACACTGCAATGAATATTTCCCCTCAAAGCCATATGAAATTCAGTTCAACAAGTCCTTATTGAGCACCTACCATGTGTAAGGCTCTTCAGTATATCTTCTCCCCTCGCTGTGTAATTATTCTCCAGAGCAGTGCTTACTGTATGCCAAGATACTCCAGTGCAGAAGGAAAAGTGTGATGAGCATGTGCCAAAATCAGGCTTCCCTCCTGTTGGAGGCTACTTCTGCTCCTGGCTCAAGGCTGGCAGTCATGAGACGCCCTTGTGGGATAAATCAAAGTCATGCTTGGCCACTCTCTTAATGTGATTTTAATTTATACCCAGTAGATGTGCCTGACCAATCATTTTAACACTGCTGTCAACACTAGTGTCTGCCTCATGAACCTAGAGAACTAATGCAAAACTGTTTTGTAAAGCCTCCAGGCCCTAGGTGTGGAGAAAATGAATTGTTTTCTAAAGGTCTTTCCAGTTTGGCCATCTTATGGTTTAAGGAATCATAACTAATGAGACGTAGCAACTTTGAAGAGCAGCCAGGAGAAGGTTAATGACCAAAATTAAGAGTCAGTGGGACACTTCCTAAACTCACTCTAGCCCTGATTAGACTAGAGGCAAGGAATAAAAATGGGTAGGAACCAAGAAGGTATAGCAGGTTCTGTTTTAACTTTATATAGGCTGATTGCCATGCGAAAGAGAAGCCAGTGATTAAGAGAATGTTTGTGCTTGTCCTGGCTTAAGAATCAAACTAGGGAAGGTGGGGGTTGTTTGGGTGCCTTGTTAAGAGCCTTTTTAAAGTTTGGATTTAGTGATTAAAATAATCCCAGGGGATTGACTTTAGAACCTGTGTTTAGGAGTACTGAGAACAGGAAGACTTTTTGTCCCCCACCAAATACCTCTTCTTTTTCAGCTTATTATTAAAAACCAATCCCAAACAAACCAAAAAACCTATAAATAATTTCTAATAACAAAATAAATAAACAAATTCTATAAACAAATTCTAATAATTATATCAAATTCTAATAATTATATCAGTGCTAATGGGGAGGAGTCTTACCATGCACTAGGCTCTGTGCTAAGAGCTTTACTTTCACCCAATTTCTCATTAAGCCCTCCCAACAACCCTATGAACTAGAAACAATTACTGTGCCCATCCTACAGATGAGGAAATTGAGGCAAATAGTATGTGCTCAGCACTCTTCCAGGAACTATGGGGGATAGCAGAAAGTAGAGATGTGAGAGTACATTTCTTAAAATCTGGAACCCTTCTGTTAACAAAAATTGTCAATTGTCTAGGATAACATCACTGAAAGGATATGCTGAAGCTGTGAGAAGAGCATAGATTGCTTACTAGTTCTTAGTTTTAGTTTTTCTAGCTCAAGGACAAATTTGCAATGTTTATACTGTTCCAGAACACAAAGAGCCATGACTTGGCTCTCATAATTTATGTAGGAGATTGAATGAGCCTTTAGCTGTTTTATTGTGCTTCCTGCAATTACCATCTTCTACTCCCCGGAAAGCAGGGAGGTGGAATATGAATCTCTGTGTCCATGTCTCCTCGATGCCAGGCTTTGCCTTCGAAACAAAGAAATGGACATTTTTCCTGGGGAAAGAAAATACGTATTTCCAAAAAGACAGAAAGGAGGCGATAAGTCAGCACAGCCTGGCCTGCCTCCTTCACTGCCTCAGCCCTAGCCCCAAGCATGGTCACAAGCAGCAACTGCCCAGTCTTCAACACATCGTGTTCTTTCCAACACTGTGCCTTTGGACAGGTTGTTCTCAAGGCTTACAATTCTCTTCCCCTTCCTACCTTCACTAGACAAATTATAAATTCAGCCAAGATCCAGCTCAAATACTGTCACTGCATGTTGTGATCCCCCATGACTCATGTATCTGCCCTATCCTACCTGTTTCCAGCTGGTTGGTCTTTTTTCCCTTTGGCTCCTAGAACCCACTGTGTACCAGCGAGAGCACCAGGGTGTGGAATGGTATGGTCAGTGAGTGCATGGCATGCTCTCTGGCCAAGCTAATCTCTTCAACTTTGTAGACCTTCTGTATTAGTCAGCCAAAGGGGTGCTGATGCAAAATACCAGGAATTGGTTGGTTTTTATAAAGGATATAAAGGAGCTTACAGATACCAGGCCATAAAACATAAGTTACTTCCCTCACCAAAGTCTATTTTCACATGTTGGAGCAAGATGGCTGCCAACGTCTGCGAGGGTTCAGGCTTCCTATGTTCCCTCCCTTCCAGGGTCTTGCTTCTCTCTGGGTTCAGGGTTCCTCTCTTCCTGGGGCTTGCTTCTCTTTCTTCTGTGAACTTACTTTCTGGGGCTCCAGCTTAAGGCTTCAGCATCAAACTCCAACATCAAAAACCCTCAACTCTGTCCTTCGCCCTGCCTTTTATCTGTGAATCCCCATCCACCAAGGGGTGGGGACTCAACACCCTATTGACATGGCCCAATCAAAGCCCCAATCATAACTTAATCATGCCCAGGTACAGACCTGATCACAAACATAATCCAATATCTATTTTTGGAATTCATAACCATATCAAACTGCTACACCCTCCCAATGTATGCATACACATACAGTCCATTGAATACTGTAAAGTACTGTGTGGTTAGGTGGATGAACTCAGCATCCAGGAAGCCTGGATCTGACTCTCAGGTTTGTCACTAACTAAATGAATGGTCTAGGGAAAGTAATTATTGCACTCCATGATTCAATCATCTCATGTGTAAAATGGTGAAAATAATAATAATACTTCCTACAAAGAGGTATTGTAAGGATTAAATGAGAGGCTATGTGTAAAGGGCATATATATATTTTTAAAGATTTATTTATTTATTTATTTCTCTCCCCTTCACCCCCCACCTACCCACCCCGGTTGTCTGTTCTCTGTGTCTATTTGCTGCGTCGTCTTTGTCCGCTTCTGTTGTTGTCAGCGGCACGGGAATCTGTGTTTCTTTTTGTTGCATCATCTTGTTGTGTCAGCTCTCCATGTGGGCGGCGCCATTCCTGGGCAGGCTGCACTTTCTTTTGCACTGGGCGGCTCTCCTTACGGGGTGCACTCCTTGCGCATGGGGCTCCCCTATGTGGGGGACACCCCTGTGTGGCAGGGCACTCCTTGCATGCATCAGCACTGCACATGGGCCAGCTGCACACGGGTCAAGGAGGCCCAGGGTTTGAATCGCGGACCTCCCATGTGGTAGACGGACGCCCTAACCACTGGGCCAAGTCGGCCACCTAAAGGGCATATATAGCACAGTACCTGAAACATAGTAATTGCTCGTTCAGTAGTACCTAGTATTATTATTGCACAGGGCCTGGCAAACAGAAGAGGTCAGATACATATTTGAGTGGGTATCTGAATGGTTCTCATGGTAAGTTTTTTAGGGCTTAAGATAGGGAGAGGTCAAGGACAGTTAGGGACTCAAAGAAATTGCTTCCCCTCACCTTATTATTCTCTTTCACTACACCCTGTTTTATTTCCTTCAGTTCACAAATCAAAATTTGTAGTGACACAGATATTTGTTCACTTATTGATTTCAATCTTTACCATTAAATGAAGCTCCATGAGGTCAGAGCCCATGTATGCTTTAGCTACCCACTATATCTCCTGTACCTGGAACAGTGTCAAGAAGATAGTAAGTGCTCAAGAAATAGTCATTGGAGGGGCTGGTGATGCTGAAACAAACATGGTGGTTCTGGCACCTATTGCCCCACGGGATTCAGCTGTCCATGACTGGCCACAAGTCTCTGGCTGCTCCTGCTACTGGGGATGCTGTAGCTGCTGACCAATCCCAGCCTGGGCTGCATTCCCCACCTGGTGCTCAAGGTTTCCCTATTCCCTGAGACACAGCAATATTGAAATTAGGCCAATTAATAACCCTCCAGTGGCCTTTAAGTGTTCAAGTGAAAGGAAGAGTCGCATGTCACTCACTTTAAAACAAAGTCTACAAATGATTAAGCTTAGTGAGGAGGGCATGTTGAAAACCAAGACAGGTTGGCCAAGTTGTCATTGCAAAGAAAAAGTTCTTGAAGGAAATTGAAAGTGCTAGTCCAGTGAACACATAAATCATAAGAAAGCAAAACAGTCTGATTGCTGATATGGAGAAAGTTTTAATGTTCTGGATAGAAGATCAAATCAGCCACAACATTCCCTTAAACCAAAGCCTAATCCAGAGTAAGGCCTTAACTCTCTTCAATTCTATGAAGGCTGAAAGAGGTGAAGAAGATGCAGAAGAAAGGTTTGAAGCTAGCAGAGGTCGTTTTATGGGGTTAAGGATAGACGCCATCTCTGTAGTACCAAAATGCAAGGTACAGCAGCAATTGCTGATGTAGAAGCTGCAGCAAATTATCCAGAAGATCTGTCTAAGATAACTGATGAAAATGGCTACCCTAAACAACAGATTTTCACTATTATGAAACAGCCTTCTTTTGGAAGAAGCTGCTATCTAGGACTTTCCTAGCTAGAGAGGACAAGTCAATACCTGGCTTCAAAGCCTCCAACAACAGGCTGACTCTCTTGTTAGGAGCTAATGCAGTTGGTGACTTTAAGGTGAAGCCAATGCTAACATACCATTTCAAAAATCCTAGGGACCTTAAAAATCATGCTAAGGGAGCGGACTTGGCCCAGTGGTTAGGGCGTCTGTCTACCACATGGAAGGTCCGCGGTTCAAAGCCCGGGCCTCCTTGACCCATGTGAAACTGGCCCACATGCAGTGCTGATACTCGCAAGGAGTGCCGTGCCACACAGGGGTGTCCCTGTGTAGGAGAGCCCCACACTTAAGGAGTGCATCCCGTAAGGAGAGCCGCCCAGCGCGAAATAAAGTTCAGCCTGCCCAGGAATGGCGTTGCACACACAGAGAGCTGACACAACAAGATGACGCAACAAAAAGAAACACAGATTCCCATGCCACTGACAACAACAAAAGCGGACAAAAGAAGAACACGCAGCAAATAGACACAGAGAACAGACAACTGGGGCGGGGGGGGGGGGGCAGTGCAGGAAGGGGAGAGAAATAAATAAAATAAATAAATCTAAAAAAAAAAAGAATCATGCTAAGTTTACTCTGCCTGTGCTCTATAAATAGCATAACAAATTCTGGGTGATAACACATCTGTTTATAACATGCATTGCTCAATATTTTTAGTTGAGACCTAATGCTCAGGAGAAAAGATTCCTTACAAAATATTACTGTTCATTAACAATGCACTTGGTAACCCAAGCACTCTTATGGAGATGTACAAAGAGATTCATGTTGTTTTCATGCCTGCTAATACCACATTCATTCTGCAGCCCATGGATCAGAGTAATTTCAACTTTCAATTCCTATGGAATTAAGAAATACACTTCGTAAAGCTATAGGTGCCATTGATAGTGATGTCGCTGATGGATCTGGGCAAAGTAAAAAAAATAACTTCTGGAAATGACTCACCATTCTCAATGCCATTGAGAACACTCATGATTCATTCGAGGTGGTCAAAATATCAACATTAACAGGAGTTTGGAAGAAGTGATTCTAACCCTCATGGACAACTTTGAGGGTTTCAAGATGTCAGTGGATGAAGTAACTGCCGATATGGTGGAAATAGCAAAAGAACTAGAATTAGAAGTGGAGCCTGAAGATATCTCTGAATTACTGAAATATCATAATAAAACTTTGACAAACGAGAAGTTGCTTCTTTTTTTAAAATTAAAGTTAATAGATCACAAGGAATGTTAACATTAAAAAACATAAAAAAACAAGAAACATAAAAGGCTCCCATATAACCCACTTCTAATGGATGAGCAAAGAAATGGTTTACTGAGATGGAATCTACTCCTGACAAAGATGCTGTGAATATTGTTGAAATGACAATAAAGGATTTACAATATTACATGACTTAGTTGATAAAGCAGCGGGAGAGTTTGAAAAGATTGACTCGAATATTGAAAGAAGATTTACTGTGGATAAAATGCTGTCAAATTGCATCACATGCTGCAGAGAAATCTTTTGTGAAAGGAAGAGTCAATTGATGTGGCAAACTTCATTGTTGTCTTATTTATGAAATGGTCATAGCCACCCCAACCTCCAGCACCTACCATCTTGATCAGTCAGTAGCCATGAAGACCCTATACCAGCAAAAATACTATGACTTACTGAAAGCTCAGATGATGGTTAGCATTTTTTAGCAATAAAGTATTTTAAATTAAGGTATGTACATTTTTTAGACATAATGCTATTACACACTTAATAATGTAAACATAAATTTTAATGCACTGAGAAACCAAAAATTTCGTGTGATTTGCTTTATTGTGGTAGTCTGGACCCAAACTCCCAATATTTCTGAGGTATGCCTGCATAGTATTTTGTTTATGGTCTTATAACCTTGACTTCTCATGGATGAACAATCTTGTTTAATTAACTTGACAAGCAGTTTATATGATTAAACAGTTTACTATGATTAAGTGTAACAGAGTTAGACTCATTTATATTTTCCTTACACATGGCTCTTCTGCCCCTTTTATTTGAACATATAATTCACACTATACTTGTTAAATATATGTCCCAGAGACTTAAACCTTTGCTACATTCATGTGCCAGTTAAGCCCTGAATCTCAGCGGAGTTGCAACACATACTTTCCAGTTCATTGGACTCACCCAGGACAACTAAAAAAGGAGCTGATGATGGGCAATGTACATCCCAAGGAAGAGAGAGAGTCTGCAACTACAAGCAAGATAGTTCCATTCATCTGCCCCATGGGACCTAAGCCCCTTCTCAGTTAGAAACAGAGTGGGCATCATCATCCCCAAATCCTCAAGACTGGGGAATGAACAATGGACTAAAGTAGACCGATTATTATTCTATTATAGACATATTATTCTATTAATAACAATGGAAGAACTTTCATAATTGATATGGAGGTAGTAGCCACCAGGGGTTCTGTGGGAAGCGAAAGGGAGGAATAAGTGTACTATGGGGGTGTTTTCGACACATTGGAATTGTCCTGCATGACATTGTAACAACGGATACAGGTTATTAAATTTTTTGTCATAACCTTCAAAATTATGCAGAATAGAGTATAAACTATAATGTAAACTATAGTCCTTGGTGGCAGTGCTTCAGTATGTGTTCATCAGTTGTGACAAATGTACCACACTCATGAAGGATGTTGTTGGTGTGGAAGAGTGTGGGAGGGGGAAGGGTGAGGCATATGGGAATCCCTTATATTTTTTATGTAACATTTATGTAATCTAAAGCTTCTTTAAAAATAAAAAATAGGAAAAAAGAAGATATGATGTTATTGCGGCTGTTTTTTAACAAGATCCCTTAACAGATGTACACACTGAAATATTAATAGATGAAATGATAGGATGTTGGGGATTTGCTTCTAAGTTATTGTGAGTGGGAGTGGAGGAGATGTATAGAAGAACAAAATTGACCATGAGTTGATGATTGTTCTTAGCTGGGTGATGATACATGGTATTATTCTCGCTACTTTTATGAAAATTTGTAATTTTCTATATTACAATTTTTAAAAAAGAGATGCCATTTATTTGGTTGTAAAAAGTATGAGGTGTTTAAAAGTACAGGTTTGGCGTTTAAACAAACCTAAGTAAGAATATGGTTCTGCCATCCACCAGCCTCATGATTTTAAGCAAGTTTTACTTCTCTGAGCCTCAATTTCCTTGTCTATAAAATGGGCATAATAACTTCTGTCTCACAGGTTTGTAGTAAGGATGAATGGTGATATAAAGCTCTTAGCACAGTTCTAGATATGAGAGTAAGTGCTTGCACTCCCTGAAATCCTTGGAGAAATGGACAAACCTTAGTGCTGTGTCAGTGCTAATGGAAATGACAGTGTGGTTGTTGAAAATGTAATTAAATCTTTGTTGCTTATGCCTGGTATAGTCCTGTTCACTCTACTTTGGCAACTCCTTGCTTATGCTTCATTTTGCTTTGGTCACCCTGCCATAAGGAGACTGGAGAAGGGCTGTGCATGACTTTGCTGCCCCTTCTAGGAGAGAATCTGGAAGGAGAGAGGGATGTGAATGCTGAGGTTTCTGTCCCTCCCACTCCCACCCTACTCCCAGACGCTGTCTGAAGGACTTGAGTGTAGTACTTGCAGAGTGGATTCGGCATTTGTCCCTGAAGCTCAGGTCTCTGACTGCCAGGTTTATTTGCTCCTGGAAGGTTAGGACTGGCTGCTGGAGATTTGCAGACCAATTATCCTTGGGACTGAGCATTTTTCACTTCTGGCGCCTCAGCCATTAATGGTGTTCTGTAAATATTGGTTTATTTTCATTGAATTGAATCAAATAAAATTAAATGTGTGATTAGAATGTATAACATTCTTGGTCTTTTTTAGCTTTGGGATTTCTATGTATCTGTGATTTGTATAGCGAGGTATAGTTTTCAAAGTCAAAAGCATACATTATCTCATTTGATGTGGTGAGATGATATCTTAAAATGGAGGTAGGGTTAGGTGAACTTTTCTGCAGATATTACAGGCAAATGGTAATACTTTAAAAAATAACATTTTATTTTTTCTAATTATATATAAATTAATACATGACCATTGTAAGAAATTTAGAAAATATAGAAAAATATAAAGAAAAAATTGTCACCCACCTTCTACCGGCACTAACTAAACTTTTAATATTTTGGTGAATTTCTTTCAAGTCTTTTATAAATAAATAGATAAATAAGTGTGAGTATATACCTTTTTATTATTTCTTACAAACTTGAATCTTACTGTGTATAGTTTGGATTCTGCTCTTTGCATTTAATATTATATCATGATTACTTTCCCATATTAGGAGAGAGTAATGTGAAAATGGCTTTCTTATCAGATCATGTTCAAATCCCAGCTTTATCACTTATACTATGCATGGTCTTGGGTCATCATTTCATCTTCAAACTTGTCCTCCCTACCATGGGGATGCTACTGCTAACGCACTAGTCTGAACGAGGATTTGAGATCATAAATAAAACACTTGGTACATAAACTGGAGTTGTGACACTGTTATTGTGTAAACTATCCTTCAAACGTGTTTTAAATGGTATCACATTATTAAATAAAATGATGGTATAAAGGTAGAAAAATAAATGGTCATTGGTTTAATGAATAAATGAAAGAATTCATGGGGGATGTGGGATTTAGGTGGCATTGAAGGATGGGTAAGAAATTGAGTAGGTAGGCAAGGAACTTCCAAATGTAAGGAAATACTGGGAAAAGCTGAGTATATATAAGGCACTCTGGGAGATATAGCAAGTAGATCCATTTGTCTGGAAGAAAAAGAAATTGCTTATAAGTAGTTCAGTTTGCAAAAGGGAGTAGTGGTATAGAAGTCTGGTTGGGAGGAGGTAGTGAATGGCCTTGAATGCCAGGCCACTTAAGGATTCACTCTATTGGCTAAGATTTTGACCTTTATCTACATGCAGATATCCCCAGGAAAAGTTTATATTATCAGCCAAGTACAGTTGAGTATAAATTAGTTTACTTGCTCTTTGCTTTGGAGCAATTAAAAAAAAATTATTAGAGTAGTTGTAGGTTGTAGCAGTTTGATATTAGTGATGAATTCCAAAAAGAAATATTGGATTATGTTTGTAATCTGATATGCACCTGGGCATGATTGAGTTATGATTAGGACCTTGAGTCTCCACCCACCAATGTGTGGGGACTCTCAGATAAAAGCCATGGTAAAGAACAGAGTTGGGGGTTTCTGATGTTGGAGATTTGATGTTGGAGTTTGATGCTGAAGACTTAAGCTGTAGTTCTGAGAAGCCAGCACACAGAGGAAAGAGAAACCAGCCCCAGGAAGAAAGGAAACTTGAACCCAGAGAAAAGCATGCCGCAGGAACGTAGGAACCCAGGAAGCCTGAACCCTCGCAGACGTCAGCAGCCATCTTGCTCAAAATAGACTCTGGTGAGGGAAGTAACTTATGCTTTATGGCCAGGTATCTGTAAGCTCCTACCCCAAATAAATACCTTTTACAACACCCAGCAGATTGCTGGTATTTAGCATCAGCCCCTTTGGCTGACTAATACATAGGTTTACAGAAAAATTGTGCAGAAAGTACTGAGTTTCTCATACACTACCCCCTCACACACACAGTTCAAAAACAATTTTGGAAAAAAAAGCAAAGCTGGAAGTCACCCACTTTCTGATTTCAAAACCTCCTACAAATCTGCTGTAATCAGAACAGTATCGGGAAGAGGACTTGGCCCAATGGATAGGGCATCCGCCTACCACATGGGAGGTCCATGGTTCAAACCCCAGGCCTCCTTGACCCGTGTGGAGCTGGCCCACGCACAGTGCTGATGCACGCAAGGAGTGCCCTGCCACGCAGGGGTGTCCCCCGTGCAGGGGAGCCCCACGCGCAAGGAGTGCGCCCCCTAAGGAGAGCCGCCCAGCAATGGTGCCGCACACACGGAGAGCTGACACAGCAATCTGATGCAACAGAAAGAAACACAGATTCCTGTGCCGCTGACAACAGAAGCAGACAAAGAAGAACACGCAGCGAATAGACACAGAGAACAGACAACTTGGGGGGGGGGGGGGGAGAAGGGAGAGAAATAAATTTTTAAAATCTTAAAAAAACAACAACAACACAGATTTCCGGTGCCCTTGATAAGGATAGAAGTGTCATGGAAGAATGCACAGCGAATGGACACAGAGAGCAGACAACCGGGGGGGGGGGGGGGGCGGGGCGGGGGAGGAAGGGGAGAGAAATAAATAAAAGTTTGACCTGTCCCTAGGGTAAAAATTTAAAAAAGACAAAACAGCATAGTAAGAGCATAAGGACAGACATGTAGATGAATGAAATAGAATTAAGAGTCCAGAAATAAACCCACAGATCTATGGTTAATTGATTTTCAACAATGTTGCCAAAATCATTCAATGGGGGTAAGAATAGTTTTTTCAACAATTAGTACTAGGGCCACTAGATATCCACATGCAAAAGAATTAAGTTGGACCCCTACCTACCTCACACCATAAACAAAAACAAACTCAAAATGGATCAAAGCCTAAATGTAAGAACTAAAACCATAGATTTCTTAGAAGAAAACATATATGTAAAGCTTCATGACCTCAATTAGGCAACTATTTCTTAAATATGACACCAAAAAGCCCAAGCAATCAAATTGAAAATAGCTAAATTGTACTGCATACAAATTTAAAACTTTTCTCATTAAATGACACCACAAAGAAAGTGAAGACAATTTACAGAATGGGAAAAATATTTGCAAATCATATAATTTATTGGGCTCTAGTACCAAGACTATATAAAGAACTCTTGCAATTCAATAATAACAAGACAAATATGGAAGCGGACTTGGCCCAGTGGATAGGGCACGTGTCTACCACATGGGAGGGCCGTGGTTCAAGCCCCGGGCCTCCGTGACCCGTGTGGAGCTGGCCCATGTGCAGTGCTGATGCGCGCAAGGAGTGCCCTGCCACGCAGGGGTGTCCCCCGTGTAGGGGAGCCCCACGCGCAAGGAGTGCGCCCCGTAAGGAGAGCCGCCCAGCGCGAAAGAAAGTGCAGCCTGCCCAGAAATGGCGCCATACACACGGAGAGCTGACACAACAAGATGACGCAACAAAAAGAAACAGATTCCTGTGTTGCCTGACAACAACAGAAGCGGGCAAAAGAAGAACACGCAGCACATAGACTCAGAGAACAGACAACTGGGGCGGGGGGGGGAAGGGGAGAGAAATAAATAAATAAAAATAAAAATTCTTAAAAAAAAGACAAATAATCTAATTTTTAAACAGGCAAAGTATTTTTTTTTTTGAGGTATCAGGTCTGGGGATTGAAGCCAGGACCTCATATGTGCGAAGCTCAACCACTGAGCCACGTTGGCTCCCCCAAGTTGGTTGTCATTTGTTGGGTTTTTTTTGGGGGGGGGGGCGTTGTCTTTAGGAGGCATGGGGAACCGAACACGGGACCTCCCATGTGGGAAGCAGGCACTCAACCACTTAAACCACATCTGCTCCTGATGGGCAAAGGATTTGAATAGACATTTCACCAAAGAACCCATACAAATGGCCCCCAGGTACATGGAAAGATACACAATATCCTTTGTCATTCAGGGAAATGCAAATCAAAACCAAAATGAGATACCACATCACATCCATTGGGATGGCTATCAACAGAAAAATGGGGGGGAAAAGAACAAGTGCTGGTGAGGAAATGGAGAAATTGAAGCCCTCATACATTGCTGGTGGGAATGTAAAATGGTGCCATTACTGTGGAAAACAGTTCGGAGTTTCCTCAGAAATATAGAATTACCATTTTACGTGGCAATAACACTTCTAGATATATACCCTAGAGAACTGAAAACATATATTCAAATAAACACTTGCACACGAATGTTCACAGCAGCATTATTGACAATAGCCAAAAAAGTGGAAACAACTCGAATGTTCATCTATTGATGAATGTATAAAGTGTGGTATCTACAATACAATGAATTGTTATTCTGCAATAAAAAGGAATGCAGTACTGATACATGTTACAACATGGATGAACCTTGAAAACATTAAGCTAAGCAAAAGAAGCCAGACAAAGGTCATATATTGTTTGAGACCATTTAGGTGGCATGACCTGAATAGAAAAATCCAGAGAAAGAGCAGATTAGTGGTTGCCGGGGACTTGAAGGAAGGGGGAATAGTGAGTGACTGCTTAATGGATATAGGGTTTCCTTTTGGGGTAATGAAAATATTCTGAAACTATTAATAGATAGTAGTGAGGGCAGCACAATATTATGAATGTAATAAATGTCACTGAATTGTACGCCTTTAAATGTTTAAAACAGTAAAAATTTTATGTGTGTTTCAGATCACGCACACACACATACACACACACAAAGATCCTCATAATAAGCAATACAAGAGCCCCAAACAGTCAGATTCCAATTGTACCTTTAATACTTACTTTAACTCCTAAGGGAGGAATCCAAAGAAGGCAAACATTTTGGCCAGTTTGTCTAAAGAGCTGAAATGAAAAGCAATGGTTTACCATACTAACTTTCAAAGTCGGTCATTTTCGCCTTCTCTCCAAAGAAGAATTACTTTCTCAAGTGGCAAATATTTTTATTCTGTGCGTTTATGTTTACAAATGCGCTCGATTTTGTCTCTGTCTGTGGAAACTTGAACTAGTTACTTATCCTCTCTGAACCTAAGTTCCCTCATACATAAAGTTGCAATAATGGTCTCATTATGCAAAATACCTGGCCCAGAATCTGGCTCACAGTTGACAATCAGTAAATGCCTCTATATCATAATTATGAGAGATAGTTGAGCCTATTGGTTAAGAGTACAGGTTCTGGGACCAGACTTCTTGAATTCAAATCTTACCTTCAGGGAAACGGACTTGGCCCAGTGGTTAGGGCATCCGTCTACCACATGGGAGGTCCGCGGTTCAAACCCCGGGCCTCCTTGACCCGTGTGGAGCTGGCCCATGCGCAGTGCTGATGCACACGAGGAGTGCCCTGCCATGCATGGGTGTCCCCCGCGTAGGAGAGCCCCATGCGCAAGGAGTACGCCCTGTAAGGAGAACTGCCCAGCGCGAAGGAAAGTGTAGCCTGCCTAAGGATGGTGCTGCACACATAGAGAGCTGACACAAGGTGACGCAACAAAAAGAAACACAGATTCCCGTGCCGCTGATAAGAATAGAAGCGGTCACAGTAGAACACACAGCAAATGGACGCAGAGAGCAGACAATTGGGGAGGGGGGAAGGGAGAAAAATAAAATAAAAAAAAATAACTCTTTAAAAAAAAACTTACCTTCACTAAATTGATGTTCTTATCTAGGACAACTTAGTTAACTTGAATGTACCTCCATTTCCTTTTCTGTAAAATGTGGGTAAATTATAGTACCTGCTCCATGGACCGCTGTAAGGAGTGAATTCATTCTTATAAAACACTTGAAGCATTTCCTGGCACAGAGCAGACATCATAAATGTTAGCCATTTCTGCTGACAGTGCCCTTGGTGGTGGTGTTACTGATAGTCTTAACCCTAGTTATTTGGGCCCCTACCACAATCAAGAATGTATTACCTCATGCTACCATCTAGTGCTTATTTGGGGAAATCTCAAATACATATCACTCAAGCAACAGTTGTTTTAATTGGTGAACATCTGGAAAAATCATCCATTTTTAGGAATACAAAAATTCTTTGGAAACATGTTATCATGATTTCAATATTGTTCTAGTCTGTCTGGGTTTGTATTTATAATAGTCAGGGTTCTTGGTTGCAAAGAGAAATTGACCCTGGCTGCAATGAACAAATTATTGGTCATTTCACAGAATCAACCAGGGAAGCAAATGGACCAGGGTAGGGAAATGGGCAGAAAGAAAGAGAGGCTGTGCAATGGCAACCTCAGACAAAGTCATTTCCAGAGGACCAACTTGGTCAGTATGTTCCCATTGGCAACAGCCAACTCCACCACCTCTAGATACCAGCACCAGAAATCATTGCTGCCTCTGGACTCCACTGATTCAACACTGGCAACTGAGGACTCTGTTGAATATGGTTTCTATGAATTAATTCAAACCTGCCCCTTTTGTAAAACCCCCCAAGACTCAAAGTGTTCAATGAGTGACTGGGTTCCCTATCAGTGACCTAACTGTCCAGGGTGTGCAAAGAGGCAATATGTAGCTCCCTTGCTTTCCATGGTGGGAGGTGAGGCTTTGCTTTCCAGACTTACATAATGGGAGCTTTCCTCAAAAAAGAAGACCACTTGCCTATCCATCTCAGATAGGGTTGCCAGATAAAATACAGGATACCCAGATAAATTTGAATTTCAGATCAACAATGAATACTTTCTTATTATAAATATGCAAATATAGCATGAGTCATACTTAGAGCAGAAAATTGAAACGACAATCATTCCAAGTTCAGGTGAGGATGAAACAGTGAGATGAGTACCCTCATATGTTGTTAGTTGGTATATCCATTGGTATACCTGTGTGCATTAAAATATTCACAGCCTTTGAATCAGGAATTTCATTTTCAGGTGTTTATCTTAAGGAAATTATCAGAAACAGTGAGAATAATTTGTGTACATAGTGCTCATTGCAAAGATATTTTTCATAGAGAAAAATTGGAAATAATGTGTGAAATTGAGTAATCATCAAATAAATTATGATAAAATATATGATGGTTATATTTATGAAGAATTCTAGTTATGTGGAAAATTCTGACAAAGGAATATTTAGAAATAAAAGCGCGGCAGAGAACTGAATGCACAACCATTTAGAAACAACTTATATGTGCAACTCAACTCACTAATTGTATAATCTTGGGCAACTTAATCTCCCTACTTCAATTTACTCATCTGTAAAATAGATATAATACTGGGGATAATAGAAGAACAGAATGTAAAATATGTTAATTAAGTTGTGTGTGTGAGAGAGGAAAGAGAGCATGAATTTGTTCCATTACACCAGCAGAGGGAAATTATATATGTTATATATATCTTTTCAGCTTAGGGGCCATGTAGGCATGTTGAGGAATCTGGATTTTATTTTAAGTGTGGAAAGAAGTCACTGGACATTTTTAAAATATTAATATTTATTAATCATAATTAGTTCTTAATATTCATATATACACACCTTCATGCATGGATAGTTTAACAATCTTTACAATTCATTCAGGGCAACAAATCTTAGCTTTGGAAAGTTGGGGGCAATTTTAGTTCCAGTGGTTGTGTAGAAAGTTGTCCACCAAAAAATGCTCTTCTCAAGGCTATTTACATGTCCAGGAATCTTAATTATATCACTCTGCTTGCTCCATATGTTCCGATCAATGTCATTGGACAGTTTTAAGCAGACACATAATGCACTGAAAACATACAGAATTAGTTCAGAAAGTCCACTGTAAAAACAAATAGCAATAACAAAAAAATGACAACATAAAGCAACAAAAACAAACCCTGGAGTGGGGTGGGGATCTGATTTCCAAAGTTACAACATTATTTTATTTTAAAAGTCCATTTTTCAACAAAAATTGATGAGACAAGCAAAGAAACAGGAAAGTATACCCCATATACAGAGGGGGGAAAGCAGTCAATAGAAACTGTTCCCAAGGAAGCCCAGATACAGGATTTACAAGAAAAGACTTTAAATTTGCTATGACAGGTATTTAAAAGATCTAAAAGAAATAATGTTTAAGGAATTAAAGGAAAGTATAAGAATGGTTTCTTTTTTTTTTTTTCAGTGAAGGTGTGGCCCAACTGAATCAGGTTGGACCTTTTTTATTTTTTTTGCATTTGTTATAGTTCTTTTTTTTTTAATACATTTTTTAAAAAAATATTACATTAAAAAAATGTGAGGTCCCATTCATCCCCACTGCCCCCACCCCCCCACTCCCCCCACAGCAACACTCTCTCCCGTTATCATGACACATCCATTGCACCTGGTAAGTACATCTCTGGGCATCGCTGCACCCCATAGTCAATGGTCCACATCATAGCCCACACTCTCCCACGTTCCATCCAGTGGGCCCTGGGGGGATCTACAATGTCCCGTAGTTGTCCGTGAAGCACCACCCAGGACAACTCCAAGTCCCAAAAACGCCTCCCCATCTCATCTCTTCCTCCCATTCCCCGCACCCAGCAGCCACCATGGCCACCCTTCCCACACCAATGCCACATTGTCTCTGTGGACATTGGATTGGTTGTGTCCATTGCACATCTATGTCAAGTGGGGACTTAGATTCCACATGGATACTGGATGCAATCCTCCTGCTTTCAGTTGTAGGCACTCTAGGCTCCATGGTGTGGTGGTTGACCTTCTTCAACTCCATGGTAGCTGAGTGGGTTAAGTCCAATAAATCAGAGTGTAGGAGCTGAAGTCTGTTGAGGCTCAGGGCCTGGCTATCATATTGTCAGTCCAGAGATTCAAATCCCCTAAATAAATCTTAAACCCCAACACCAACTACAATTCCAGTAAAGTAGCATGAAAGTCTTGTGAAAAGAGATCCCATCTGAGTCCAGTTCCATCACGCAGAAACACCAGCTCCAAAGAAGGGCCATCTGACATGGCAGTGAACCCCATCTGCCATGACCATAGAACCCGTGGGTCTCTTTATCCCTCAAAAGAACCAAGACCTGGGGTTGTATCTACTTTATCTGTCTCTTAGACTCTGCTCAGTTGTGCATAAGGGCAATCCTTCTGACAACCTCCAGACTCTTTTTTAGAGACTCGTAGCCATATAAACTTATTTCTCCTTTCCATTTCCCCCTTACATTAGGTCAAACAGCATTTTAAAGTCATGTTATTATATGTAGACAGGGATATTCTGCTGATCCGCATTGAACCTTTAATTCAAGGTCATTTTCTAGTTGCATCTTCAGCTGGTATTTGGTAGTGATCCCTCGGTGCCAGGGAGGCTCATCCGTGGGTGTCATGTCCCACGCTGGGGGGAATGCACTGCATCTACATGTTGAGTTTGGCTTCGAGACTGGCCACATTTGAGTAACATGAAGGCTGTCAGGAGGAAACTCCCAGGCACAATGCTGCTCTAGGCCTTGTTCTCATTGCAGGCGTATAGGCTCACAAGCATAGTCATTAGTATCAGGAGCCCACTGTTGGACCCTCATTCCTTCCTGGTTCTTACCGCTGCACCTGGGGGACTGCTGCTGCTCCCCTAGGGACCATGACAGAGCCCCCCGGCCAGGAACCCAGTACCCCCCAGCTGTTGTTTTTAATTGTTTCCACTATGAGTATATCTAAACATTACCATGCACCCTGGACATATGCCCTGTATAACTCCCTGTCAACCATATATAGCCTGTCAATAACATCCCATACCAGTATTCCTCTGCTGCCATTGTTGAACCACTCTGTGATCCAAAACTTCCTGTAAAGTGAATCCCAATATAATGTCAGGTTCCCTTACTAGTAAAATGGAATATAGCGATGAGTTTAAAGGTTAGATCTAGAGTACATATTGATTTGGAAAAATTTCTACATCCTATCTTTCTCTTTTCTTTTTTCCTAATTATTGAGCTTCTCTTCACAAGAGTCTTAGATCACAGTAATTCATATATACAATATACAGTACTCCCACACATCCACCATAAAACCTTTTCCCTTCCACAGCGATAATCTTTTAACTTATTCATATCATATTTACTGAGACTGATGTACAGACTCCGAAACAATAGCTTTCAAACAAGGTGACATCTGTCCTTACAATGTGGTCCATACTTTAGGATATACAGTTTTCTAAAGTTTTTAGTTATCCTATGTTTTACATTATGGTTTACATTATTAGTCTGTCGTCCCCTATATGTTTCTGGTGTAATATTACATGCTTTATATTCATCCTCCTGTACTCTCGCGAAACTCCTCTCTTGCCCCCACATTTACCTTGGTTCCATCCATTCAACATCCATTTTCCCCTCCCCTTGGGGCCCACAGCGACAGCCAATCTCCATTTCCTGAGGAGCCACATCCAGAGATACTTGCAACAGTGTTCAAGGCCTGACTTGCTCAACTGCCCTAATGCCCTGGGAGCCACCCTTTCTCTCGAGAGATACAGTTCTCTCTATTTGATGGCATTAGTCCTCCCCAGGATGTGGGTCCACCCCAACTCTCACTTCTTGGGTCTCTACCCAATGGTACAACCCACCCTGGCAAAATGAGCCTTCAGACATTCCCCAGGAGTCCGTCCCGCATCAGACCATCCCCTCCGAGCATCCTAAACAGGTAACCCTCCTAATTATATTTTGATACGATTTTCTCAGCATTTTACTCTCAACCAACACCTGACACTCTCCTATGTTCATATGTTGCCCCTCCCTCCCCCCAATTTTGTGGGCAATATTACCCATCCGCCCATCCCCAGCCTCCCTCAAACCCGCAAAGCCCCACCCAAAGGCAACCCCTTGTCCCCATTTTATCTCTTCTTTGTGCTCATACTTACTGCCAGCTCATCATAGATTCCACCCCTGCAGACGTTGGCTCACATCCTTCCTCCACCCCCCGATTTCCTGTAAGCCTATTTTCCAGTCTCTAGCTCTCTGAGGCAGCTTGCTTATTTCATATCATTGAGGTCATGTAGTATTTGTCCTTTAATGCCTGGGTTGCTTCACTCAACATAAGGTTCTCAAGATTCATCCATGTTATCACGTGTGTTTGTAGTGTATTTGTTCTTACAGCCGAGTAGTATTCCATTGTGTGTATATACCACATTTTATTGATCCACTCGTCTGTTGATGGGCATTTGGGTTGATTCCAACTTTTGGCGATAGTGAACAATGCTGCTACGAACATTGGTGTACATATATCGGTTTGTGTCCTTGTTTTCAGTTCTGCTGGGTATATACCCAGCAGTGGTATTGCTGGGTTATATGGCAAATCTATGGTTAGTTTTTTGAGAAACCGCCAAACTGTCCTCCAGAATGGTTGGATCCTTCTGCATTCCCACCAGCAGTGGATGAGTGTTCCCCTTTCTTCACATCCTCTCCAGCATTTGTATTCTTCTGTTTTTTTCATAGCTGCCAATCTTATGGGAGTAAGATGGTATCTCATTGTAGTTTTCATTTGCATTTACCTGATAGCTAGAGATTTGGAGCATTTTTTCATGTGCTTTTTAGCCATTTGTATTTCTTCTTTGGAGAAGTGTCTGTTTAAATCTTTTTCCCATTTTTTAAATGGGTTGTTTATCTTTTTATTTTCAAGATATATGAGTTCTTTATATAAGCAAGTTATAAGTCTCTTATCAGATATATGGTTGCCAAATATCTTCTCCCGTTGTGTGGGTTCCCTTTTTACTTTCTTGACAAACTCCTTTGAGGTGCAGAAGGCTTTAATTTTGAGGAAGTCCCATTTATCTATTTGTTCTTTTGCTGCTCGTGCTTTTGGTGTGATATTCATGAAGCCATTTCCTATTACAAGGTCCTGTAGATGTTTCCCTACACTGCTTTCCAAGATCTTTATGGTCTTGGCTCTTATATTTAGGTCTTTGATCCATCTTGAGTTGATCTTTGTATAAGGTGTGAGATGGTAATCCTCTTTCATTCTTCTACATATGGCTATCCAGTTCTCTGGGCACCATTTGTTGAATAGGCCATTCTGTCCCAGTTGAGAGGGTTTGGTGGCTTTATCGAATATTATATGGCTATATATATGAGGTTCTATATCAGAACTTTCAATTCGATTCCATTGGTCTGTGTGTCTCTCCTTATGCCAATACCACGCTGTTTTCACTACTGTAGCTTTGTAGTATGTTTTGAAGTCAGGAGGTGTGATTCCTCCAATTTCGTTTTTCTTTTTCAATATGTCTTTGGCTATTCAGGGCCTCTTTCCTTTCCAAATAAATTTCATAGTTAGTTTTTCTAGTTCCTTAAAGAAGGCTGTGTTGATTTTTATTGGGATTGCATTGAATGTGTAGATCAGTTTTGGTAGGATAGACATCTTAATAATATTCAGTCTTCCTATCCATGAACAAGGAATATTCTTCCATTTATTTAGGTCTTCTTTGATTTCCTTGAACAGTCTTGTATAGTTCTCGGTGTATAAGTTTTTTACCTCTTTAGTTAAATTTATTCCTAAGTATTTGATTTTTTTATTTACTATTGTGAATGGTATTTATTTCTTGATTTCCTCCTGATCTTGCTCATTATTGGTGTACAGAAATGCTACTGATTTTTGCGCATTGATCTTATAACCTGCGACTTTGCTGAACTCATTTATGAGTTCTAGAAGCTTTGTTGTAGATCTCTCAGGGTTTTCTATGTATAGGATCATGTCATCTGCAAATAATGAAATTTTGACTTCTTCCTTTCCAATTTGAATGCCTTTTATACCTGGTTCTTGCCTCAGTGCTCGAGCTAGTACTTCTAAGACAATGTTAAATAGAAGGGGAGACAGTGGGCCTCCTTGTCTTGTTCCTGAGTTTAGAGGGAAGGATTTTAGGATTTCTCCATTGTAAACAATGTTGGCTGTAGGTTTTTCATATATACTCTTTATCATGTTCAAAAAATTTCCTTGTATTCTGATCTTTTGGAGTGTTTTTATCAAGAAAGGGTGCTGCATTTTGTCAAATGCTTTTTCTGCATCTATAGATATAATCATGTGATTTTTTTCCTTCAGTCTGTTTATATGGTGTATTACATTGATTGATTTTCTTATGTTGAACCATCCTTGCATACCTGGAATAAATCCCACTTGGTTGTGGTGTATAATTCGTTTAATGTGTTGTTGAATACGATTAGCAAGTATTTTGTTAAGTATTTTTGCGTCTAGGTTCATTAGAGAAATTGGTCTGTAATTTTCCTTTCTTGTGGTGTCTTTGTTTGGCTTCAGTACTAGGCCAAAGTAGTTGGCATCACAGAAGGAGTTAGGCAATGTTCCTGTTTCGATTTTTTGGAATAGTTTCAGCAGGATTGGTGTTAGTTCTTTCCGGAATGTTTTGTAGAATTCACCTGTGAAGCCGTCTAGCCCTGGGCTCTTCTTAGTTGGGAGATTTTTAATGACTGATTCTATCTCTTTGCTTGTGATTGGTTTGTTAAGATCATCAATTTCTTCTTTCATCAATATGGGCTGCTTATGTGTTTCTAGGAATTTGTCCATTTCCTCTAAATTGTCATTTTTGTTGGAATATAGTTTTTCAAAGTATCCTCTTATGATAGTCTTTATTTCTGTGGGGTCAGTGGTGATATCACCTTTCTCATTTCTTATTTTGTGTATTTACATCTTCTCTCTTTTTTTCTTTGTTAGTCTTGCTAAAGGTTTGTCAATTTTGTTGATCTTCTCAAAAAACAAGCTCTTGGTCTTGTTTATCTTTTCCAGTGCTTTCTTATTTTCTATATCATTTAGTTCTGCTCTTATCTTTGTTATTTCCTTCCTTCTTCTTCCTGTTGGGTTACTTTGTTGTTGTTTTTCTAATTCCTTCAAATGTGCAGATAGTTCTTCAATTTTTGCTCTTCTTTTTTGATATATGAATTTATGGCTATAAATTTCCCTCTCAATACTGCTTTTGCTGCATCCCATAAATTTTGGTATGTTGTGTTATCATTATCATTTGTTTCAAGGTAGTAATTGATTTCTTTTGAGATTTCCTCTTTGACCCACTGTTTTTCTAAGAGTGTGCTGTTTAATTTCCAAATCATGGTGTGAAATCTGGGCTTCTGTCCCTTGCAAATTTCCAGCTTCACTCCACTCTGGTCAGAGATATTGTTTTGTATGATTTTGATCTTTCTGAATTCATTAAGCCTTTCTTTGTGGCCTAGCATATGGTCTATCTTGGAGAATGATCCATGTGCGCTTGAGAAAAATGTATATCCTGCTGTGTTTCGGTGTAATGATCTGTATATGTCTGTTAGAGCCAGCTCCTCTAATATACTGTTCAAATGTTTTGTTTCTTTAGTGATTCTCTTTTGAGATGTTCTGTCCAGAGTTGATAGTGGTGTATTAAAATCCCCCACTATAATTGTAGATGCGTCTATTTTTTCACTTAGTTTTTCCAGCGTTTGCCTCACATATTTAGAGGCACCCTTGTTAGGAGCATAAATATTTATGATTGTTCAATCTTCTTGACAGATTGTCCCTTTCACTAAAATGTAGTATCCTTCTTTGTCTCTCACAATTGTTTCGCATTTAAAGTCTATTTTGTCTGATATCAATATAGCTACTCCTGCCTTTTTTTGGTTATTGTTTGCTTGTATGATTGTTTTCCAGCCATTCACTTTCAACCTCCATGAGTCTCTGGGTCTAAGATGTGTCTCTTGTAGACAGCATATAGATGGGTCATATTTCCTTATCCAATGTCCCAGTCTGAATCTTTTGATAGGTGAGTTTAATCCGTTGACATTCAGTGTTATTACTTTCAAGGAATTATTTGTGTTAGCCATATTTTGATTGGATTTGTGTTTGTCATATTTTGTTTGTATTTTTTTCCCTTCTATTTTTGTCTTTTTTTGTTGCTCTTACACTCTCCTCCAACTCTGCCTGTCCTGTTTTTTCCTTTCTTCCTGCAGAACTCCCTAAGAATGGTTTCTTACCAGAGACTATCAATAAACTGATAGAAATAATAAGAAAGAAACAAATAGAAATTCTGGAGTTGAAAAGTAAAATAACTGAAATGAAAATTTTACCAGAGGGGCTCAACAGCAGATTTGAGCAGGCAGAAGAAAAAAATCAGTAAACTTAAAAATAGGTAATTGAGGGAAACGGACTTGGCCCAGTGGTTAGGGCATCCGTCTACCACATGGGAGGTCCGCGGTTCAAACCCCGGGCCTCCTTGACCCGTGTGGAGCTGGCCCATGCGCAGTGCTGATGCGCGCAAGGAGTGCCGTGCCATGCAGGGGTATCCCCCGCGTAGGGGAGCCCCACGCGCAAGGCGTGCGCCCCATAAGGAGAGCTGCCCAGCGCGAAGGAAAGTGCAGCCTGCCCAGGAATGGCACTGCCCACACTTTCTGTGCCGCTGACAACAACAGAAGCGGACAAAGAAACAAGATGCAGCAAATAGACACAGAGAACAGACAACCAGGGGGAGTGGGGATTAAAAATAAATAAATAAATCTTTAAAAAAAATAGGTAATTGAGATTAATCAGCCTGAGGAGGAGAAAGATAATAGAATGAAGAAAAATGAATAGAGACTCAGAAACCTGTGGGACACTGTCAAGTGTACCAAGATACACATAATGGGAGTCCTAGAAAGAGAAGAGAGAGAAAGAGCAGAAAAAAAAACTTGAAGAAAAAAATAATGACCCAAACTCCCCAAATCTGATGGAAAATATTAATCTACAGAAGGTTGTAAGTTAGGTAAGGGAGATGTAGACACGTGTTTCAGAAGAGGAGTTATTTCCATCTGGTGCATGTGGAGGCTAGACTGGACTCTGATGGACAGAATGATCAATTTGGTAATGAAACATGACTTGTGTTGAACAAGACAAGCTGGGTAAAACATTTGAAGGAGCTTTTGAAGTACTAAGGCCACAGTAAACAGGCGATCTTCATTTCCCTCCAGTTTACAAAAATTACGTGGCTTTCTTCAACCATTGCCCTTATGTCATAGGAAATTCCAACTACTATGCAAAGCTGCCCGTCTATAACTGGAGGACCATAGTCAGCAGTGCTGCATACTTCTATTTTGAAGGAAATATTCATAAATCCGGTACAAACTGCTGTCCTTCAGCACAAGGGAAGAAAAGGCAAAAGAAGCTCCAACTGTATGAATACCTTCATGAATCCCTATGTAATACTGAAATGGCATCTTGCATTCAGTAGGTAAATAAAACTAAGGCATCTTGCAGTTTGTATAAAATTTTTAAAAAAGAAAAACTTACAGAACTTTGAGGAAAATGAAAAGGCAACCAGAAGACCATGACTTACCAGAAAATTGATGAAGTACTGATGAATTATGGAAGAACTGGGAAAATCACCAAAATCCAGAGAAAGCTAACTTACCAGTTCAGTGAGGCCATTCTCCAAAGACTCTCTCCACCTTATTTCTTGGGGAAACAGATCTTCTATTCACAGTTTTTCCAACCTGAATAATATATCTCAGTTTAAATAACTGGAATGAAAATTATAATTATGCATGTTGTCAAGTGTTACTACTAAGTCACCCTGATTGCTAAATACAACTGCTAATAATAGTTTACTGGCATCAGAAATATCTACCAGTTTCAGAATTTTCCTCCTAAAGCAAATATTGAAGAGAAAATATCAATCAATTTCATTGGTGCTATCTTTATTTTAAAACAGGTAATCGATACCACTTTGATGGGAAATTCTGTCAATGGACAACTTTAAAATGATCAAGCCCCAATTGAAAGTTTGTCCTTCATTTTACTACTCTCTATGCAACTAGATTAGCAATGCCAGTAGAGATGAGTCCATTTACATATTGATTTAGAAATTATTTCCCTGTTGTAAACTCAGGCACACACAAAAAGCCACTCTACCATCTATTTGATAGCTTTCAGGACAAAGTAAAACAAAACAAAAAACAAATGACTGCATATGATATAATCTTCATACCAAAATAGGTTCATGAGTTCAAAAACTTCTGTGGATATCCTGAACCTATATTTCCTCTGCACTTACTCTCATGGTCTGTAACTCTGTGGGGCTGAAGGAATGATGGTCTAAGGGAAACTGAACCTTCCTACTGAATACTAAATACTAGTTTTAATATGAATTACACCTTCATACTAAAACTCAGAAGCATGAAAAAATATTCATCTACACATCCAAGAAGTCCACCAAAGTCCAAATAAGATAATATCCAGGACATCCATGCCCAGACACATCATGGTCAAACTATCAAAAGACAAAGAGAGAATCTTGAAAGCACCAAGAGAAATGTGACACATCATATGCAAGACATTCTCAATAAGACTAACACCTGACTTCCCACCAGAAACCAGGGAGGCAAGAAACTAGGGAATGACATATTTAAACTGCTGAAAGAAAAAGACTATTGGTCAAGAATTTTATAGCCATCAAAACTATTCTTCAAAAATGAAGGAAAATTTGAGAATTCCCAGATAAACATAAACTGAGAGAATTTGTAGCTAGCAGATGTATACTACAAGAAATATAAAATGAAGTCCTTCAGGCTAAATTGAAAGGACACTAGATGATCACTCAAATCCACATGAAGAAGGAAAGAGTATCGGTAAAGATAACAACATAGATATCTAGATGTGGTGGTTTGAAGCTGTGTGTACCCCAGAAAAACATGTTCTTGAATTTAACCCATTCCTGTGAGTGTGAATCCATTGTAAGTAGGACTTTTGATGAGTTTACTTCAGATAAAATGTGACCCAGCCAAATCAGAATGGGTCTTAATCAAATTACTCAAGTCCTTTATAAATGGAATGAAATTCAGACAGAGAGATAGAATGGTACAGGAGGCAAAAAGTTGAACCCCAAAGAGGAGGGAAAGACCAGGAGATGCTGTCATGTGCCTTACCATATGACAAGCTGAGGATCCTGGGATAACCAGAAGCCAGTCCCAGAATACCACAGTCTACAGGGAGAAAGCATCGCATTGATGATACAGCTTCAAAACCATAAGCAAATAAATTCCCATTGTTTAAACTGAACCATTGAGTTGGTATTTGATTGAGCAGCCCAGGAAACTAAAAGAATAGGTAAACATAAAAGATAGTATAAATGTATTTTAAACACTTTTCTTCTCCTATCTGATTTATAAGATAATGGCATAAAGCAATAACTATAAAAAAACTGTGTTGATGGGGCTAATAATTTATAAAGATGTAATTTGTATATTACAGTACCACAAAGGAGGGGAAAGGAAACAGATATATTAAAGAACAGTTTCTGTGTACTATTGAAATTAAGCTGTTATTAATCCAAACTGTATTGTTTGAGTTAAGGTGTTAATTGTAATCCTGCAGGCAAACTACTAAGAAAATAACTCAAAAAATAGAGTAAAATGAACAACAGGGGAATTAAAATGGTATACTTGAAAATATCCATTTAATACAAAAGAAGCAATAATGGAGATAGAGAGGAACAAAAAAGATGTAAAATATGTTTTAAACATTAGAAAATGACAGGTATAAATACTAGCTTATCAGAAATTACAGCCTGGGGTATCGGTGGTAGGGGGATGGATGGGGAGAGGTGACCTAGGGCATGCCTCTACTGAATATGAATATGTTCCTGTGGTCATGGGGTGCTGTCTCAGTGGGTGGAGACCCACACAATAACTGACGGAATAGAACTTCCATCCTGGGGAGTCCTGCTATGTTCTTTCATGGAGTGGCAAGAACCTCTAGAGTATATGAACAGGGCCTAGTACAGAAGGACAGACCAATATGCCAGACACTTGATATTGATGCTTGTACTTATGAACCTCATTCTTGTAAACTTGAAGCAGCCTAATAATATATATTGCCTAAGAGTTACCTCCTGAAAGCCTCCTTATTGCTCAAATGTGGTCTCTCTCTAAGCCAAACTCACATATAAATTCACTACCTTTCTCCTAACATGGGATATGACTCCCAGGGTGAGCCTCCCTGGCTCTGACAGATTAATAACAAGAGCCAACTAATGATGCATTTGGAAAAAGACCTTGATCAAAAGGAAATATTACATACTAATGAGTTTTTATGGCTAAGAGATTTCAAAGTGAATCAGGAGGTCATTCCAGAGGTTACCTTTATGCATGTCTCAGGAGGATTTCACTGACTACCACAGTAAACAGTGCCTCAAGTAAGGGTGCTCCTGAGGGCTCTAGGAACATCTAGATACTACAGGCCCAGCAGATAATCCCAAGAAATTGGCCCATCATAAGTGGACGTTACCTTGGTATATATGATAGCCTGTCTTGCCAATGTATCAGAGTTAGGCTCATTTATAATTTTCTTACACATTGTTCTTCTGCCCCTTTTTTTGAACCTATAATTAATATTATACCCATTAAATAGATGTCCCAGAGACATAAATCTTGGGTCTGTTTATATGCTGGTTGAGCCCTGAATCTCAGCAGAGTTGCAGCCAACACCTACTCTCCAGTTCATCAGACTTGCCCAGGACAACTAACAAAATGATGATGGATAATGCCCATTCCAAATAACAGAAAGCACCTACAACTACAAACAAGACAGTTCCATCCATCTACCCCATGGGATCTAAGACCCTCTCAATTGGAAACAGAGGGGACATCACCATACCGAAATCCTTGAGATAGGGGAATGAACAAACATAAGGGGGAATACAACTGTGGACTAAAGTAGACTTATTATTCTAATAATGGAAGAACTTGTAATATTGAAATAAAGACAGTGGTCATGAGAGGTTGAGGGAAGTGAAAGAGAAGAATAGGTGTAACATGGGGCATTTTTGACACATTGGAATCGTTCTCATGATATTGCAATGATGAATCAAGCCGTTATACATTTTGTCAAAATCTATAAAATTGTGTGGGGCAAAGTATAAAACATAACATAAACCATTAGTTATTTTTAGTAGAAATGCTTCGATATGTGTTCATCAATTGTAACAAATGTACCCCAGTAATGAAAGATGTTGTTAAGGGAGAAAGTGTGGGAGGGGAAGAGATTGGGGTATATGGGAATCCCTTATATTTTTGATTTAACATTTACATAATCTAAAGTTCCTTTAAAAATAAAGAAAAAATATTAAAAAATAAAATAAAATAAAATAAATGGATTGAATCCTGGGATGCCCTGCTACATTCTCTAATAGAGTAGCAAGAATCTCTAGAGTACATAGGTAGTGCCTAGTGAAAAAAGACAGACCAATAAGCCAGGCCTTTAATATTCATGTTTGTATTTAAGAACCTTGTTCTTGTAAAATTGAAATTTAGTCTAGTAATAACTATTACCTAAGAATTACCTCCTGAAAGCCTCCTTGTTACTCAAATGTGGCCTCTCTCTAAGTCAAATTCAGCATATAAACTCACTTCCTGTCCACCCCCACCCGCCAACATGGGACATGACTTATAGGGATTGGCCTCCCTGGTGCCAAGGGATTATTACCAAGAGTCAATTAGTGATGCATTTGAAAAAAGACCTTGGCCAAAAGGGGGATGTATTAATATTAAATACAAGAGTTTTTATGGCTAAGAGGTTTCAAAGTGTGTCAGGAGGTCATTCCAGAGGTTACCCTTATGTACATGTCAGGAGGACCTCACTGACTGCCACAGTGAACAAAGCCTCAAGCAGGGGTACTCCTGAGATCTCTAGAGACAGTTAGACACTATAGGCAAGGCTAACAACCCCAAGAAATTAGCACTCTGTTGGTAGACCTTACATTGGGATACACGTTAACCTATTTCCCTAGTGTAGCAGAGTTAGACTCATTTATAATTTTCGTACACATGGTTCTTCTGCCCCTTTTATTTGAACCTATAATTAGCACTACATTCTCTAAATAGATGTCACAGAGACTTTAATCTTCAGTTTGTTCATATGCCCGTTGAGCCCTGAATCTTGGCAGAATTGCAGCCAATATCTACTCTCCAGTTCAGTTCATCAGAATCACCCAGGACAACTAACAAAATGATGATGATGGACAACACCCATCCCAGAAAATAAAGAGGCTCTATAACTGCAAGGAAGACAGTTCCATCCATCTGCCCCGTGGGATCTAAGCCTCCTCTCAATCAGAAGCAGAGTGGGCATCACCATCCCAAAACCCTCAAGATTGAGGAATGAACAAACACAAAGGAGAATGCAACCATGGACCAAAGTAGATATTATTATTCTAGTACTAGAAGAACTTATAACATTGATATATAGTGGTCACCAGAGGTTCTCAGGAGAAGGGGAGGGAAGAATAGGTGGAACAAGGGGCATTTTGGGGGCATTGGAATTGTTCTGTATGATATTGCAATGACAGATATGGGCCCTTATACATTTTGTCAAAACCTATAAAATTGTACAGTACTAAGTGTAAACCATAATGTAAACTATCGACCATGGTTAGTAGCAATGTTTCAATATGTATTCATCAATTGTAACAAATGTACCACAATAAGGAAAGTTTCTATTAATAAAGGAAAATTTGAGAGAGGGAGCAGGAATCCCCTATATTTTCTATATAACTTTTCTATAATCTAAAACTTCTTTTAAAGTAAACTTTAAAAAAGAAGAAAAGAATAATAGGAAATTTCAATATAAGATTTTCAAAAAAAATAACTGGATTGGGTAGTGAATGGTGCTGATGGTAGTATAACTTTGTGAACATAATTAACAGCACTGAATTGTATATTTGCATGTGGTTAAAAGAGGTAATTTTAGGTTGTATATATGATACTAGAATAATTTTTTAAACCCACGGAACTGCACAACACAAAGAGTGGACCCTAATTTAAACCATGAACTATAGTTAATAGTGCAATTTAAAAATATGTGCTTTCAACAATTGTAGCAGGTGTTCCACACCAGTGCAAGATGTTGATAATAGGGCGGTATGTTGGAATCCTCTATTTTGTGCATGATTCTTCTATAAACCACAATTTTTCTAATAGAAAAAGTAAATATATTGGACAACACAAAAAAAATGGTGGAGTAGTGAATTCCAGAATGCCACCCTCCCAAAAGCAACTGATGAGCTGGCAAAAACTCAGAATCAACTTTAGAAGAATTCAGGAATCTTATCAAAAGCTTACAACAACCAGCAGAAGACTTAGTGGAGAAAGAGGCTACTGCTTTGTGGTAAGAGAGCAATGTAGCGTTTTAAATTGCCCACCAACCATCCCCCACACCCCAGATTGGTTATGAACATGGCAGCCCACATGCCTGGTGCAAATTGCTAGTGCCAGAGGGAGAAATATAGACTTTATTCTCAAAGAATGGTAGTTGTGGGCCTCAACCTGTCTAGTGGCTCCCTCAAAGACTGGGGCAAAGGCTTCCCTTTGTTTCATCCAACCTGGAACATTTCCAGGACCAAGGCAGCTTCCCAGTCAACTTTTACCAAAAACAAACATTCAAGGGCATAGGTATTGGCTGTAACAGCCTGGCACATAGGACAACACTCAAGATAAGCAATAGACAGACTGAGGAGCTTGGGTAGGAAGAGACACAGAAAGAAGATACACGTGGATACAAGGGTTTTTATAAACTACCCCCTGGGTGTGGATGTCGCTCAAGTGGTTGAGCTCCTGCTTCCCATGTATGAGTTCATGGAGTTCCCGGTTCAATCCCCAGTACCTCCTAAAAACAAACATACAAACAAACAAACAAACAAACCCAACTCCCCCAATACTGAGGAATCAAGAAATCCCATACATGCCCAGGGCAGGATGCATGCTTAGTGCAGGCTTGGAAGACCCTACATTTTCACCTCTTTCATGCCTGATTTTAATAACTTCAGTCCTTTTTCCCCACCCCTTTTTTGGTCATTCTATGTAAGGTTTTGTCAATTTGATGTTTCAAAGAATCAACTTTTGTTTCATTGTTTTTCTCTCTTTTTTTCTATTCTTTCATTTATTCCAATTGTAATTATTACTATTTCCTTCCTTCTGCTTATTTTTAATTTAGTCTGCTCTTCATTTTCTAGGTCCTTAGAGTAAAAGATTAGGTTATTTATTTGAGATCTTTCTTTTTAATATAGGCATTTACAGCTATGTATTTCTCTTTAAGCACCATTTTAGTTGCATTCTTTAACTTTGATAGTTGTGCTTTTGTTTTCATTTATCTCAAAGTATTTTCTAATTTTTTTTGTGACTTCTTCTGTGACCCATTTGTTATGTAGGAGTGTGTTGCTCAATTTCTAAAAATTTGTGACTCCATTCCTATGAGTGTGAATCCATTGTTAGTAGGACCTTTTGATAAGTTCACTTTAGGTAATGTGTGGCCTGCTTGCTGTTATGTATATACAGTATTTCTTTATTAACTAATTTATTGCTTGCTCTCCCTTCCCTTCCTCCTACTATGTTATATCAGGAGTGTTGGTGGTAGTGAATTTTATAATTTAGTCCTTGGTGAGACTGAGACCAAACATCACCCATAGATAATGGCTGATGACTTATGGGGTATAACTGATGTGGCTGTGATTCTCTGCTCTCTTTTTGGAGAGAGGGTGCAAATGTTTTCATTTGTATGAGAGTTAGCTACAGCATGTTAGGTGGGAGTGTGTGGCTTTTGCTTTTGTTTTTATTTGTGGGTAGAAGAGGATGGGTGAATTCTTACTGGTCAAAGGAGTATGGGCTGTGGTAGACATGGTAAATAAGTCCACTGTGTGCATTTCAACCTTCTGTTGGGCCTTCCTGTGCTGCAGAGGCTGGAACCTTAAACAGGACCCTTCCAGATTCCCTTTCAGCTGGAGTTCTGAATACACAAATTAAGATCTGTCCATTAAATACCTTGGCATGAGATTTAGATGGCAGAAGTAAGGTGGGGTATTATTTTTGTTGCATTGGTTATTGCTCTGGCAAGCAAGGTCATGAGGACTTTTGGGCAACTCTTTTGTTTCCTCTAATTGTTAGCTTAGTAGGTGTTGAGAGACAAATGTAGCAAGGGCCGGACTCAGCATTCCATGTACAATAACTCGCTTCAGGTTGTCCAGAGACCATTACAATAATGGCGGCAACCCAATTCGGTGTCGCAGTGTCTCACTCATTTGTTTCATGGATGCTAGCAGGCAGTTTATGGGTGTTACGACTCAGCTTCCCTGGACTGTAAGAGTTGCATAATTGAACTCAATAGTCCTAGTGAAGACCTCCTGATTGCCCACTGTCTTAACTGGGGCAGAGGCTGCAATGCGTCTGAAGGGGCTTATTTAGTAGTAGAGTCCTGGGAGTTATTTCTGCAGCTCTGATCTATAGTCTGTCCCTCCAGCCCTTTAAGTGACTTTGCAAGCTCTTAAATCCCTGCATTACATTCCTTTCTCCTCAAATTAATGAAACAGTTTCTATTTCTTACCACCAAACATTGCCTAACAGAGGGGTGAAATAAGAAGTTCTACTTAAGATACATAAAGATTCTGATGCCTTTTAGACATCTTGTCGAGCTGTCAAGTATACCTGGTTATATGTAGGAGTCTGGAGGCTAGGAGTAAGGGTAGGACAAAAAGCTCAAATATGCAAGTCATAAGCATATGAATAACATCTCAAGCCACAGGACTGGAGGAAATCATCACTGGAGAGAGTGTGAAAAGATGCTGACCCAGAACATACCTGGGACACTCCAACATGTGAAAGTCTGGTAAAGGAGGTAAATAGTAAAGAAGGAGGCTAAGAAGGAGTAGCCAATGAGAAAGGAGGAAAACCAGCAGAGTATGTATCCCAGAAACCAAGTGAGGAAAACATCTCAAGGTACAGTGATCAACTCTGCCAAATGCTGTTAAGAGATTAAGACAAGATGGAAGAAATGTCCATGAGATTGGGAATATTGGCATGAATGGTTTAGAAGGAGTGTGTGTGTAGGGGCGGGGTAAAAGCCAATGGAGTGGGTGGAGACGAGAATGTGAGGCAAGACCATGAAGACAGGGCATAGACAACTCAATTGGATATATAGAGGAGCTGGAAAATGGAGGAGTAGCTAGAAGGAAAATCCATGTCAAGGGAAGGAGGTTTAAAAGAGAAGAAACACTAGAGCGTGCTTATTTGCACATAGGTATGATCTAGTAGAGAGGATGCAATTAATATTCAGGAGTGGGGGGAGGGAACTGTGGGAGCTAAGGCCTTGCAATATGGGAGGCAAATGAATAGAAAGTCCAAGGAAGGAGGACTGGCCTTTGATAGGAGGAGGGATACTCCCTGCCCTGAACCTTTGAAGGAAAACAGAGAATGTGGATGCAGATATAAAGATGAGTAGATTTGGTGATGAGGGAGTTTCCACATATTGCTACTGTTTTCTCAATGAAATGCAAAGCAAGTTGAGAATGAGCATCGAGAGGGACCATTGGAAGTCTGAACAGAGTAAAGATGATGTGATATAGTCTCCCAGGGAATAGGAATTGGAGAGAGAATGGATGCAGAGATGTAGTATAATCATTAGGCATCACTATCATTTTTTTTTTACTTTTTATGGCAGCAACATATATACAACTCAATATTTCCCATCTAACCACTTTCAAGTATACAATTCAGTAATGCTAATTACAACCACAATATTGTGCTACCATCACCACCCTCCATTATCCAGAATTTTTCATCATCTCGAGCAAAAACTCTGTTAAGTAATAACTCCCCATTCCCCTCAACCCCTATCCCTAGTAACCTGTAATCTACTTTCTGCCTTGACAAATTTATTTATATCTTTTCATATAAGTGAGATCACATAATTGTCTGTTTGTATCTATTTTTTATTTATCGCCTAGAATTTTAAAGTGAGACCAGCCAGGAGAGTACTCAGCTTTCTACTACAATGTTCAGCTGTTTATGTGCAATTAGGGAGTAGGGGGACAGTTGGGTTTAACAAGGGACGGAGTTTTGAAAAGGCTTAGTATGTAAACAATAGAGAGGGTAGCCAATGTAGGATAGAGGAAAAGGTAGTTGGAGGTGAAGAAGTTCAACGAAGTGAAAGGACAGGGTGTGGGATGGGTCATCCATGAATGATGAGCCATCATCGGCATAGGGAGGACAAGTGAATCTTGACGGAAAGGCTCCCACAGTAGAGCTTACACCACTTGGTCCAGGCCTTTGCAGAGTGAGGGGAATGGGTCATAGATCCTAAACACTCTGGGACTCCACCTCCCACTCCAATGTGTGCCCAAGCTCAGGGGATCTGGATCCCCGTTGGCCTGAACCATACTCCACTGCTGCAACCCTCAGAAGCCTCTACCATCAGACAATCCAGCTCTAAACCCTCAATAATCTAGAAGTTTTGAAAACAAAGGCCTCTTTACTCTCCAGATATGTGTGTCACAAAGTCCTGGTCACCCTTTGTGGCAAGATTGAATATGGGAAAGAAAAGTAAATTTTATTTAGTGTTGAACCTACAGCAGAGAAAACAGGAGACAGTTAATTTCTCAATTAGATAATCCTGCCATACAGGAAAAAAAAATCAAGGAAGGAAATGTAGAAATGTTCCAGCATTTTAACCCTAGATATTTCTGGTTGGTGCAATAGTGTAGTTACAGCAATACATATGCAGAGATATGGAGTGTGTGTGTGTGTGCATGTGTGTGTACACATGCACAAGGAAATAGGGTAAATTTGTCTTTGACATCTAACTGCCTGCCACTCATTTGATGGGCCCTCCCATTTTGTTTATGTTAACTGACCCTGAGCTACTCATACCTGCGTATTTTCCCTAGACTACATAGGATACCCACAGTGTGCCCTATGGAGCAGAATTTCCTCTACTTCCATCACACTCACCAGCTCTCTTTTAGGCGACCATGGATATGAATGGGTTAATAAGATGAAAAAACAACCTGCTATTGCTCTAGCAAGCCGCTGTGTTTCCTGGGCAACATAATGCCTGTATTTCTCCTGTTTCTAAAAGTCCCCGTGGAGGGAATGGTAAAAATATTAACCTTGGCCTGCACTCAAGCCCCTACCTCCCCCTTCCCACTCTACTCCTCCAGCTGCTGACCTTGCCTCCTACTTCAAAGAAAACATTGAGACTATTGAATGTGAGGTCCCCCATCTCTCTCCCTCTCCTCTCAAAAGATAAAGTCTGATCCCTCTACCTGTCATTCTGATTTCATCCTCTCCTCCTAGCTCATTTCATGCCACGGGGTTGGTTAATACCCCCTCTCCTGTATTTTCAACGTCTATGTTGCTGCAGCCTAAGTCTATTGCAGGTTTCAGCAAAACAAAAATCAAACCAAATCTGTCCTTCAGTCTCCTTTTAGTCAAGGTTCTCAAACTAATTGTATTAGTCAGGGCTCTCCAAAGAAACAGAACTAACAGGAGATGATGATAGATAGATGGCTAGGTAGACAGATAAATGAATAGATGATAGAGATAGATATGCAAAGAGATTTATTATAGGTATTGGCTCATGTGACTGTAGGGATTGGCAAGTTCGAATTCTGTAGGGCAGGTCACAAATTGGGAACTCAATTGTGATGCTGAGTTCCTCAGGAAAAGCTACAAGTTGGTAACTTCGATGACGGTGGCAATTAATTCCCCAGGAGAAGCTGGTTGGCTGAAGTAGAGATAGAAATTCTTCTTTCTGACTGCTGAAATCATCAGTTCTCCCTTTTAAGGCTCCAGCTGATTAGATGAGATTTCCCTCCTTGTTGAAGGCACTCTCCTTTGTTGATTGTAGATGTAACCAGTCATAGATGCAATCAACAGACTAATGATATAAATCCAGTAAGAATAAGGCCAGTGCTCACAAGCACTGGACACTATAACCTGGCCAAGCTGGCATGTGAAATTAGCCATCACACTAATTGAGTGATAGATCTACCCAATCCTCACATCCCACTCACACCTTAGGCCACTGGAACCTGGTTTCCACCCTTTCCGTGCCACAGTAAAAGGGCTCTAACATGGGTAACACTTGACCTCCTAACAGCCTGGTCCGACTTTCTCTTTAGGTTTCTTTCTTGATCTCTCGGCAGAACTCAATGCTACGAGCCTCTCCTTCCTGGAAACTCTCCCTTCCCTTTGCTTCTCTCAGACCACAGTCTCCTGGTCATCCTCCTGCTCCCCAGATTTTTAAATTCTCAATCTCCTTTGTGGGTTCCTCTTCCTTTACCTATCCCTATAGTGTTAATCTTCTATTAAGAGTCTATCTTGGCTTTCTTTTTCTCTCTACAGCTAGCTTACAACCTATAGATGCCAGGCAAGTAATATGAATGAATAATGTGAGCACTGTGGATATGTGACAATGTAGCATATGCTGGGAATTCACAAAGAAATGTGCTCTCCTTTTTTTCTTGAAACACCAACCTTCTCCTTTCTGTCATTTTCCACTTTTGATAGAGTCATGGGTACAAAAAATGTTTGATTAGCCTATTTACTATTAACAAAACAGAGCAAATGTTATCAAAGACAACTGATACTTTGCCACAGTGTTGGTGATACAGTAAGAAATGGGCCTCCTTTAGGTGTGCCATCCAAAGGAGGCAGCTGCTATTCAGCTCTGTCCAATAGTTACCATGCAGGAATGTGAGGCCAGATCTTCCAATTTTTAAAGAGAATTCAGAAATATGGAATGAGTTTTGTGTAAAAGTCTAGTTTTTTAAAAGTGTTTAAATCTAGTATTTTTTAAAATTAAAATAATGTGAAGATAAAATAAACATGCCTTTGAGTCAACTCTAGTCTCCCAGGCCAACAATTTTCAACATCAGATTACTATATTGTGCAATGAATCTTGGAGAGACCTCTGTCCTATATTCACCCTGGTAATCTAATTCAACACCAGTGATTTCAACTACTACCCCCAGGCTGTTATCTCCTGACTTTCTTTCTCCAATAAAGACCTCTATCCCGAGCTCCAGGCCCAAATCATTACCGGACATCTCTAGCAGGTATTACTTATGCCAGTGCTTCTCAAACATTAATATGCATGTGAATCATCTGAGGGTCTTTTTAAAATGAAGATTCTGATTTAGTAGGTCTTGGATACTGCCCAAGATTGTGCAGGTCTAACAAGTTCCCAACTGATGCCAATGCTGCTGATCCATGAATCATACTTGGAGATGCAATCCCATCTGAATACAAGTTCCTTACTGCAAGTTTGCTCTTCCCCCTGAATACCTCATCTCAGTGAATGACACACCATCCAACCAGTCACCCAAGCAAAAGTTCAGGGCATACATTGGATGTAGAAAGAATGAGAGAAGTTAGAGGAGGAATCCTGAGCCCTGTCCCATCTACCTCCTTAACATATATTCATTTCTACATCATTGTCCTCACTATCACAACTTTGGTTTAAGCACTCATTTTCACTGGCATCCCTCCTCTAGTACCCACCCCTCCAGTACATCCTCAATGTTCCTATAAGCATGATACTTCTAAATAAAAGTAAAAGTGATTTCATGTAGAGCATGGGCTCTAGAACCAGGTTGCCTCGGTTTAAATCCAGCTTTGCCTCTTATTAACTGTGTGGCTTTGGGCAAGTAGCTTAGCCTCTCTGTGTATCTGTCTCCTCATTTATAAAAAGAAGATGATAGAACTTAACTCATAATGAGGAATAAATGAGGCAACATATGTAAAGTGTTTTTTTAAAAAGTGCTTAGTATATATCACTCAATAAATAAACATGTAAGCTGTGATGTTGGCCATGTCGTTCCTTACTTCAGTATGGTTGGAGTATTCAGGGTAAGGAGGAAGTAGAATGAGACAAAGCCGGACAGTCAGGCTGAGGCCAAATAATGGAAGCTTAGTCTTTGGTTGTGTTCTCTAGGAAACAGACTCTGCAATGGAGGCTAGCATTTAAGGAGTTTTATTGGGGCGAGCTCTTGGGATCTACATCTGAAAGGTAAGGCAAGGAAGCAGAATTGGGCAGAGGGAGAAGTTGGGCTGTGGTGCACTCACAACACAGCCTCAGCCCATCCCAAGGGAGCTCTGAAACTATGGCCCTTCAGAGTTGTCTCCCATTAGGGCAAGGGGGACAGGTTTTTATACCCTTGTGTTGACCATTCATTACATGCAGGTGACCCCAAGAAAGACGTATAACTTCGGTATAGGAAGCTCTCTTTGATCCAGTGCAAACTCAGGAGGGGGATTCAGTTGCAAGTTGTCAGTCACTTCTAGCAGCTGAGTCACTGAGAGCATGAATGCTTACGTCCTGAAGTGGGGGTGGGGGGGCAAAATCTGGGTAGCATGCCACAGCATCCACCACAATTGGTTAAACCTTGCTAAGGACTTTTGACTTGATTTTATTGCCAATTGGGGAATCTTCAAAGGGTTTTCCCTGAATGGGGCATGCTGTTTTGCCCCTCTGTGCCTTTGCTCAGAGTGATTTCTCTAACTCATTGTTTCTTACCTGTTTTAGAATCACCTGAGATGCTTGTTCAGTTGTTGCAAGGGAAGATAACTTAACAGTGAACAGGAGAGCTCCGGAGCCAAACTGACGGTATTTGAGTTCTGACATTTGCCACTTAGCAGCAGTGTGGCAGTGGGCAAGGTCATTAACATCTCTGTGCCTAAGTTTCTTCAGCTATGAAATGAGGATAATGTAACGCCCTGCCTCATAGTGTTTTGTGAAGAATACATGAGCTAATCGATATCAAAGTTTAGAACAGTACCTGGCATTAAAGAAGTGCGCAATGTTAGCTACTGCTAAAAAGGCAGATTCTCCTGCTTTACCTTAGACCTACTGGATCAGAATCTTTAGGAGCTGATCTTAGAAATAGACCTTTTTATAAGTACCCTCCCCCCTCCAGGTTATTCTGATGCTCACTAAAGTCTAAGAACCCCTGGTTTCCCTAGAAAGCTCATTCCATTCCTTAACCACCTGATGAACAATTTTTAAGACTCGGCTTCAAATATGACCTCTTAAAGAAAAACCTCCATCCCTCCTTTGCCCACCTCTCCCTTTTACGTATACAGCCCTAGACCACAGCATCTATAACCTTTCAATTGTCTCCTTTTTATGAACTGAGAATTCCTTCCTTGAGGGGCAGAGACTTTCCATCCCTAGCACCCAGTCCAGAGCCTAGCATGGAGCAGGAGCTCAGTACAGGTTTGTCAAATGGATCTAGATGGGCAGGCCCCTTCGTGGTCCTTTAAAATCTCTACGCTAAGTGCTACCTACTCTAGTCTGTGAAACTGAAAATGCGGAACCCATCTATCTCTATTACTCAAGACATAGTTGGTCACTTGGGATTTTGTTTTTCATTCTTTAAAGTTCTTAATGTGCTATTGCTTTTTGCAAAATAAAAGTAATTTATGCTCATTGTATAAAGAAGCAAACAAAAATCACCCATACTCTCACAATCCAGAGATAACTTCTATTAACTTTTTGGTGTATTTCCTTCGGATTTTTTCTCTGTGCATGTGTATTTAGTTGACCATATCCAATTCGGTTCAATTCCATGAATATTTACTGGGCACTTACTACATGACAAGCAATATTCTAAGTGCAGGGGATACAGGAGTAAGGAAATTAGAGAAAATTCCTGGTCTTGCACAACTTACATTCAAGTTGGAGGAGATCAATAATTTTTAAAAATTAGTAAATGATATTGTATATTAGAAAACAGGAAATGCAGTGGAGAAAAATAAATCAGAGAAGGGAAATGGGGAGTGGGGCGTCTGTGCAAATTTGAAAGAGGTGAGAGAATGATCCATGAGGATATCTAGGGAAGAGCATTACCAGGCCAAGGGAACCCCAAGTACAGAGGCCCCCAGTTGTAAACATGCCTTGTTGTTCAAGGGACAGCAAGGAGGCCACTGTGGCTAGGGAGGAGTGGCTCAGGGAAGAGTGGCAAATGAGATCCTAATATCCTAAAGGGAAGGATTGGGTGGGGGGAAGTGGGGTGGTGTAGATATAGTAGGACCTTGTAGGCTACTGTAAGGACTTTGGCTGTTATTGTCAGTTAGATGAGGAGCAGCATTCGACACTTAGGTGTTTTCTATTTTCTTGCTATTATATAACATGGTTGTGATTTTTCCATAGTAATCTCTGTTCATATCTCTGAATACTTGCCTAGGAAAAATTTCTAGCAGTTTAATATTGTTTATGAATTCCAAAAATAGATATTGGATTATGTTTATAAACTGGTCTGTCTGAAGTTTCACTTTTACTTAATTAAATTATGATTAGTGCTTTGATTGGGCCATGTCAGTAGGGCATTGAGATAAAGACACAAAGATAAAAGACATGGCAAAAGACAGAGTTGGGAGTTTTGAGCTGGAGCCCAGGAAGTAAGCACACAGAGGAACAGAGCAGCTGAGCCCAGAGAGAATCAAGCCCCAGGGAGAGAGACAGAGTCAGGTGCCTGATAGTCTACAGCTGGCCTTGTGGAAAAAACGGAGGAGCTGAGCCCGGAGAGAAGTGAGCCCGAGAAAGAGAGGAACCCAGGAAGCCTGAACTCTTGGCAGATGTTGGCAACCATCTTGCTCCAACATGTGGCAATCGACTTTGGTGAGGGAAGTAACATATGATTTATGGCCTGGTGACTGTAAGCTTCTACCCCAAATATATACCCTTTATAAAAGCCAACAGATTTCTGGTAGTTTGCATCAGCACCCCTTTGGCTGACTAATACAAAGTTAAGTTCCTTGTTCACAAGCTATGAATAATTCAAGGCTCTTGTTGCATATTACTAAAGAGCTTTCTAGAAAAGTCTATACCCAATTATAATATAATTTAATTCAGCAAATATATGTCAATTGTCTACTATGTGACAGACACCATCCAGGAACTCGAAATACATCAGTGAACAAAACAAAGATCTCTTGCATTCTAGCAATTTCACTCTTGCCAACATTGTGTCTTACTCTACACTTGCCAATACCAAGTATCACCGTTGTTAAAAACTTTGAGAAAAGAAGGTGCCAGTAATTTGAATGATGAAAAATGGTACCTCATTATTATGTTCCTTTGGATTTGATTACTAGTGAGGTTGCATTTTTTCCCACACATTTTCTAGCTAATCAACCAATTGTCCTATTTTTCTGCAAAAGCTCTTTAAAACCTTCGAAAATAATTTAAAGGAGGGAGGAAGTTTGAGAACACTGAAAAAGTCTTAACATGTCTCTTGGGAAATGAGCAGTCCTCAAGTCAAGTGTATGGGCTTTAGGGATTGATTGAAAGCCTATGAGCACACATAGTAAAGCTCTCTTGTTTTGATGGAGGGTTTTTTAGTCAGGAGCACCCTTGCTTAGTTCCAGATAACTTGAGAGGTCTTTTTTTTTTTTTTAAGATTTATTTATTTATTTCTCTCCCCTGCCCCCCCACCCCCACCCCGGTTGTCTGTTCTCTGTGTCTATTTGCTGCGTCTTCTTCTTTGTCCACTTCTGTTGTTGTCGGCGGCATGGGAATCTGTGTTTCTTTTCGTTGCGTCATCTTGCTGTGTCAGCTCTCTGTGTGTGAGGCACCATTCCTGGGCAGGCTGCACTTTTTTTCATGCTGGGCAGCTCTCCTTACGGAGCGCACTCCTTGCACATGGGGTTCCCCTACACAGGGGACACCCCTGCGTAGCACGGCACCCCTTGTGCGCATCAGCACTGTGCATGGGCCAGCTCCACACGGTGGACAAAGTCTTTTCACCATGTCTTGTTTCTTTTCTTTCCCTTCATTTTTTTTTACATTAAAAAAATTTTTTTGAAGTATATCATACATACATGAACACACATAAACAATAAGTGTATAGTAAAGATTGTAAACTTACAAAATAAACATACATAACATCACACAGGGGTCTCATACATCACCCCTCCACCAACTCTTTGCATTGGGGTGAAACATTTGTTACAAACTATGTAAGAGCATTGTCAAAATATTACTATCAACTATATTCCTTATCTTACAGTTGGTGTATTTTTCCCTCAGCCCATAATATTTTTTTAAAATGTATTTTTGTTACAGATGTTGTGAACTTGCAAAACAATCATACAGATGTGTAGATTTCCCACACAACTCCACACCCTGGTGGAACATTTGTTACAGATTATGAGATAATATCACCAGACTATTACCGCCAACCATGGTCCACAGCATACCTTTGGCACACTTTGTCCATACACCTCCATTGTCGACACAGTACAGCTTGGCATTGATGCAAGAATAAATAGTATTGCTGTAAACCAGTCTATAGGTCACACCAATTGTAGTTTTCCCATATTTCTCCATAGTCCCATCACATCTGCTCTAGCTCACAACAGGACTCTCTTGCATTTGTACCCTTAACCATAATTCTCAACCACCTCTGGATTCACTGTGTTGCTCAGTCCCTAGATTATTTTTTAGCTTTCTTTCTATTGACATTTACTTCCCCAGACTACCTTTTTCAGTCACAATCCCATTTATAAACCAGTTGCTACTCACTATAATGTGTTACTATCAACTCCATCCATCTCCATACTTTAACAGTAAAGTTAATTAAAACTTCTACGTACATTAAGCATCCATAGTTCTTCTCAACCTTCCTCTTATCTCCTTATAACCTATACTCTAGGTTTTAATTCCACGTGTTTATTATTTGTATTTAGTTCATATTAATGAGACCATACAATATTTGTCCTTTTGTGTCTGGCTTATTTCACTTGGTATGTCTTCAAAACTCATCCATGTTATCACATATGCTCCAATTTCATTTCTTCTTATTGCAGCATAGTATTCCATCATACATATATACCACATTTTGTCTATCCATTCATTGGTGGATGGACACTTGGGTTGTTTCCATCTTTTGGCAATTGTGAACAACGCTGCTATAAACATTGGTATGCAGATGTCTGTTTGCATCATAGTTTTTAGTTCTTCTGAATATATTCCTAGTAGAGGAATTGCTGGATCATATGGCAGTTCTATATTTAGCTTCCTGAGGAACTGCCAAACTGTCTTCCACAGAGGCTGCACCATTTTACACTCTCACCAACAGTCAAAGAGTGTTCCTATTTCTCCACATCCTCTCCAGCACTTATTGTTGTCTGTTTTTTTAATAATGGTGATTCTGTGTGGTGTAAGATGATAGATATCTCATTGTTGTTTTAATTTGTATTTCCCTAATAGCGAGTGATATGGGACTTTTTTTCTTGTGCTTTTGGCCATTTGTATTTCCTCTTTGGAGAAATGTCTATTTAAATCTTTTGCCCATTTAAAATTTAATTGCTTGCTCTTTTATTGTTGAGTTGTATGATCTCTTTATATAGAAGAGAAATCAAACCCTTATCGGATAAGTGGTTTCCAAATATTTTCTCCCATCGACTGGACTGCCTTTTCACCTTCTTGATGAAGTCCTTTGAATCACAGAGATGTTTAAGTTTGAGGAGGTGCCATTTATCCGTGTTTTCTTTTGTTGCTTGTGCCTTTGGTGTAAGATTTAAGAATCCACCACCTACCACCAGGTCTTGAAGATGTTTCCCTACATCTTTATTGTACTGCTTTTATATTTAGGTGTTTGATCCATTTTGAGTTAATTTTTGTATAAAGTATGAGGTAGGGGTCTTCTTTCTTTCTTTTGCTATGAATATCCAGTTCTCCCAACACCATTTATTGAATAAACTGTTCTGCCCCAACTGGGAGGGCTTGACAGGCTTGTCAAAAGTCACTTGGCCGTAGATATGAGAGTCTGTTTCTGAACTTTCAATTCAATTCCATTGGTCTATGTGTCTGTCTTTCTGCCAATACCATGCTGTTTTTACCACTGTAGCTAGGTAATATGATTTAAAGTCTGGAAGTGAGAGTCCTCCAACTTTACTTTTCCTTTTTAAGGTGTTTCTGGCTATTTGGGGCCTCTTACCCTTCCAGATAAATTTGATAATTGTGTTTTCCATTTGCTTAAAAAATACCAGTGGAATTTTTATTGGGATTGCATTGAATCTGTATATCAATTTGTTTCCCCTTCATTTTAAAAGATACTTAGATTACATAAAAGTTACATTAAACATATAGGGGATTCCCATATCCCCAACTCCCTCCCCTCTCACATTTTCCCCTATTAATAACATCTTTCATTAGTGTGGCAAAAGGTTAACATTAGCTTAAAAAAGAAAACAAAAAAAGAGAAAAAAAATACCAGAGATTGAACTCAGGACCTCATACATGTGAAGCAGGTGCTTAACCACTAAGCTACACCTGCTCCAGCGTGTATTGTTTCTGACGTGAGCCAGAATGGTGTAATGCTTTCCTTCAACAAGCTCAAGGTCCCAATGTTACCCAACAATCCACTTTAACATCAAATCTAATTTGAGAGCATTTTTACTTTCAAACTGCATCTCTTCTGATGTTTTACAGTGCACAAATTGTCTACGCTCCTTGTGAAGCAGGACTCCCTTTAATCCAGGGGTTCTTAATAAGGGGTCAATGAGCTTGAATTTAAATTAAAAAAAAAAAACGTTTATCTTCTGGGGACATGTTGGTGCAAGTGTGATATATTTATTAAATAATACACAGTATAGTGTAGACTTAGTAAGGGGTCCGTGGTTTTCACCTCATTGGCGAAGTGTTCATGGAACAAAAAAAGATTAAGAACCCCTGCTTTAATCTATGATCCCTCCAAGGGGGAAGAGAGGTGTAGTGGAAAGGACACTGGACTGTGCTAAATGAAAACATTTTCCCCACCATTAATAGTGGAGCTATAATTTGCTTTCTTTATCTTTCCATAGTTTGAATTTTCCAAACATATGTAACCTTTTAAAAATTTCAAAGGAGTTATCTGAGTGTGAAGCAAAGGGCCAGATTTTTTACTTTGTATCTCTCTGCATTAGGAAAAAGCTAATAAACGGTATATTACTTAAAGTTTTTCTCAGTTTTGTAAAACAAAATCTGTGGGGTGTGTGTGTGGGTTGCATATGTTTTTAAGAAAATATAAACCAAACTATTCATAGTGGTTACCTCCAGGGAGCTGGACTGGGAAGAGGGAGAAATGAGTTTCATTTTTTACTTGATACCCATATCTATTGTTTAAACTTATTATAAGGAACATGTATTACGGTTCTACATTTCTCAAAAAAGAAAAAATAAATCATTTTTCCCCTTGAAGCTATGACATATGCCCATTGTGGAAAATGTAGAAAAGTACAAAGAATAAACTAACAATCACAACAGTTAACATTTTTGTATGTTTCAAGTCTCCTTTTATACATTGTTTTACATAGTTGAGTTCATTTCTTATATGATTTTGTATGCTGTTTTTCTCTCTTAGGATGAAAACATAGGCATTTTTCCCTGCCATGATGATTTCTGTATGACTGCCATCATGGTTTTATGGTTCTATCACAATGCAAGTGACTTAATTACCCCTTTAGTAGAGTTGAATATTTGAGTTGTTTCCAGTTTTTCCATATTATAAATGATTCTCTGATGAATAATGAAATCTTTGTCTGCATTTCTAAGTATTTCTCAGGATGGATTCCTAGAAGTGGAATTACTGTGTCAAAGATATGGTTTCTGGAAGAGGGATTAATGGATAGAGAATGTCTCACCATTCTCTTGCCAGCTTTGTATGTTATACTTTTTTCCTTTCATCTTTCCTTCTCTGATAAGTGAGAATGGTATATTGATTTTCTTTCCTTTTATTACTAGTGAGATTGAACAATTTTTCATGTGCTCATTCCCCATTGATATCACCTCTTTTGTGAACTACTTGTTCCTATTTTCCCATTTAGTAACTAGAATCTTATGGATTTTCTTACCAATTAAAATAAGTTCTTAAAGACTATTAACCCATTGTCTGTCATATTAGTTGCAAATGAACATATTTTTCATAAGTTTCTTGATTTTTAAAAATTCTTGGCCATATACTTTTTTAAAATATAGTTTTTATTTTTTAAAGATACTTAGTACATAAATGTTACATTAAAAATATAGGAAATTCCTATATGCCCTGCTCCCTACCGCTCCCACATTTTCCCATATTAACAACATCCTTCATTAGTGTGGTACATTTGTTACAATTGATGAACACATTTTAGAGCATTGCCTCTAAACATGGATTATAGCTTACATTGTAGTTTACACTCTCTCCCACACAATTCAGTAAATTATGACAAGATATATAGTGGCCTGTATCTGTCATTGCAAAGTCATTCAGGACAATTCCCAAGTCCCCAAAAATGCCCCATATGACACCTGTTTTTCCTTCTCCACCCCCTCACAACCTCTGGTGGCTTTCACATCAATGATATAAATTCTTCCATTGCTAGAATCACAATAAGTCTATAGTAGAATACCAGTAAGTCTACTCTATTCCATCATTCATTCCCCAATCCTGAGGATTCTGGGATGTTGATGCCCACTTCACCTCTAATGGAGAAGGGGCTTTGATCCCATGGGGCAGATGAATGGAACTATCTTGCTTGCAGTTGCAGACTCTCTCTCTCTTCCTTGGGATGGGCATTGTCCATCATCATCTCCTTGTTAGTTGTCCTGGGTGAGTCTAATGAACTGGAGATAGGGGTTACAACTCTATTGAGATTCAGGACCCAGGTGGCACATGGAAAGCCCAAAGATTTAAGTCTCTTGGACATACACCTATCAACTCTAGTACTAACTATAGGTTCAAATAAAAGGGGCAGAAGAACCATGTGGTCATACAAGTTTTTAAGAAAAGATCAATGGATTCTAACTATGGCCAAATGTCATGCCCTCAATTTGAGCCTCAGTTTCCCCATGATTAAATTTAAGAGGTTTGATAAAAGAGCTGCAAGGGCGTTTCAGCTTGTTGCAGAATTTGAGAGAAGTTCAATTATTTGGGTATAGAAAGGCCAGGACTCAGAACGATTTTGAGAAAGAAAAATGGTTTATTGACAGCTGGGGAGCTTTTTGAATCCCTATTATGCAGAGAGGAAAGGCCAAATGGTTCTTTTGTTTCAGTTCTCAATAGGCTTGAATTAGCATATATTTTTCACATCCTAGGTAAGCTTTTAGCATGGACTTCATACATTCTAGATAAGTTTTTAGCACATTTGGTTTGCATTTCCCCTGAATATTTAAAGTTTATAGACTTTGCATTGTTAAACTGTTTCCTGGGACTGGAATCGTTGCCATGGTTACCAAGGACAGGCCTGCAGCCTCTTACCATTCCACACCCACAAGTCAGGACAGACAGCTTAGGTTAAGGTTATTTCTGTAGAGACAAAGGGCCTCCCACCCATAGCCCACATCAAGCTAATTCTAAATTTAGCTCTTTGAGGGAAAAAAAATGTGTGGCCCCTATTTAAAGATATATATTGTTTGCACATATGCCTTTAAAAATGATTTAAGACTAAGAGGGGGAGAGCAAGGATAGCAGCAGTTTGTGCCAGAAATGTTTGGCCCAGTCAGGTTGTAGAATTCTGACTTAGGAAGCCAATTCTCTCCTCAAGTCTCCTGCGTATTAGGCGAGGGAGTCAATTATGTGCAAGAGAACAGAAACCTTGATGGAAAAGTACTGCTCTGGGCTGCAGATGTGCGTATGGCTTGGTTTTAATTATTTTTTCCCTCTCTATCCTTTCTTTCCACCCCCCCCCACCCCCATGCCACAATAAAGGGGAGTGCCAGATTAGGACTCTAGATGGTATAGTCAACCCTTGCTCTGGAGAGGCGTCTGTGCAGCCTGATAGCACGTCAAAGGCCAGATGAAATACCTAGGAAGGAAAAGGGATGAAAACTAGGATCCTTCCAACTTCTGCCTTGGTCTGGGCTCCAGCTCAGGGTTATTTTGACTGCCAAGGGCAGCTCGACAGGCTGCAAATAGTAAAACATTGCCAAACAAAGAAAACTTGGGCCATTATTCTGAAATGCACATCCAGAGAACATTGATTGCTGATGCCTTGAGCAAAGCATTGTTTGCAAAAAGATTTAGTTTTCTGCGAAGCCCAGGCTCTCGGAGCCCGAGGGGCTGCGAGGAGCAATGAGGGGCCTGCCAAAGAGGGCTGCGCCACGTTGCAGTTAGCTAGAAGCCGGCCCAGGCTGGTGGGAGGCCGGCGCAGGGGCCTCGGGGGTAGAACTGAGGGGTGGGCTTCTCTCCGTGAAAGGGGGAAGCAGGATCCGGCCCGGGAGGGGGCGGGGCAGGACCCAGAGGCATCTCCGGGGCTTGAGCCAGGCTGGGCCCCGCCTGACTGAGCAGAGCGCAACCAGACTGAGCAGGGTGGGGCACGGAGAGAGACCCGGAGGAGGCGGAGCTTCCTGACCCCGCCTCCTCTCCTGGCTGCTCTTCTTTCGCCGCCCAGTGCCGCGCGCCACTCGCTAGCTGAGAGGGTGGAGGAAGCGGCGAGTTCCGAGAGCCCAGCCTAGACCGGCCCAACCTTTGCTCCAGAGATCATGGCTGCTGAGGATGTGGCGGCGGCGGCAGCGGGCGCCGACCCGAGCGAGTTGGAGAGCGGCGGGCTGCTGCACGAGATCTTCACGTCGCCGCTCAACCTGCTGTTGCTCGGCCTCTGCATCTTCCTGCTCTACAAGATTGTACGCGGGGACCAGCCGGCGGCCAGCAGCGACGACGACGAGCCGCCTCCGCTGCCCCGCCTCAAGCGGCGTGACTTCACCCCTGCCGAGCTGCGGCGCTTCGACGGCGTCCAGGACCCGCGCATACTCATGGCGATCAACGGCAAGGTGTTCGACGTGACCAAAGGCCGCAAGTTCTACGGGCCGGGTACGGCGGCCGGCAAGGGGGACGCGAAGACAAAAGAACGGGGCTCCGGCGCGGGGCTGAGGGGAGGCGAAGGCGAGGGCGGGCAGGCGGAGAGCGGGGCGGTCGTGGCAGGGTGGCTCCTCTGGCCGGTCATGGAGGCGGGAGGGGCTCGGGAAGGGTCGCGGGCCAGTGGAAGGCGCAGGGATCTGCGCCGCCGGCTCTGGGATGGGGGATGAAGGAAAGCAGGAGCTTAAGCCAGGAGTGGGTGGGACGCGGGATGTTGGGGAGTTTTCAAAGGTAATGGTTTCGGGGTTCTTGGAAGGGAGGGGGTGTTGGGCTCGAGAAAGGAAATAAGGGTATCTGGGGGGAGAAATGGAGGGGGTTGGGCTATAGAGGGAGGTCCAGACTTGGAGAAGACGCAGAGGCCAATGACGCCAGGAGTGGCCATGGTGGAATGTGGGGGTGTAGGAGAAGAAAAGTGCAGATGGGATTAGCAGCAGGTAGAAAGAAGCATTGTGTGTGACGGTGGTGGTGTGTGTGTGCAGTGTGTGCGAGCGCGCAGAGTGTGGCATGTGTTGATATGTGTGTGCGTGTGCTGTGTGTGGCAGACCGGGAAAGACTGGATGGTGAATAGGGAGGCTGCATTGGGGAAAGAACTGATGTGAGAGAGGAATAAAGGCCTGATATGGTGGACAGTGGTAATATGGCAAGATAATAACAGTGCGGTATTTAGTCTGAGGCAGGAGAGAGAAAGGACTAGAAGCCAAAAAAAATTTTTTTTTAATGGAGGGAGGGAGAAGTGGGAGGATCATGAGAAACAAAAGGGGCGGGGCTAGAAAAGCTGCTGGGTGGATTTCAGAAGCCAACCAGAAGGGAAATGAGGAATGGATGACTGCTGAGCAGTTGGAGGGGGCAGGCTTGAAGGATTCCTTAGAGATGAGGCTTTTATAAACCTGCTTGCGTTATCAGTCACCTGATGCACTGGAGGAAAAATCCAGATTCCCCCTCCTAACCATCATAACAGCAGAAGTGGAGTCTGTGGGTCGGGTCCAGGAATCTGCATTCTAACAAACCTTCCCAAGCTAATTTAAGAAGCAGCCATGTTTGGAAAGTCTTGCTTTATAGACTATTTGTAGAAGAGGAAGAGATTTTAGCTTTTCCAGCATGGACTGCTTTATAAACAGGCAGCTCAGAGTGAGTCCAGGTTGACAGTGTTGTCTTCTGCACTGATCTGGAGAGAGAGGGAAGAGTCAGCAATCCCATCATACCCCCTTCTGCCTCCTTATTCTCCCAATCCAACTAATCAAAATTGGATGCCTTAAGGTCCTTAAGGAACCTGGAGGCATTATCAATAAACATGATCGCATAAATACCCTGTTATACTGAGCTACACCATAAAGTGGTCAAAGCATGTGCATCATCATATTTGAGTTTGCAGAGTCATTGAGAGGAATGTAGGTCTGAGCACAGAGCACAAAACTGGGAATCGGGCAAACACAGTTCTCATCCTAGTTGAGTCACTGCCCAGCTGTGTGACATGGTACAAGGCTTTGTTCTCCCTAGGCCTTAGCATTCCCATTGAAAAATTACAGGAATGGCCTGTTCTGAGATTTCCCCTGTCTCCATCCTACATTGTCATCCAGTGAGCCCATGAATATAGGATAGCAGTGTGTGGAAATGATAATTCATGTTGTAAAGAAGTCCTAAAAATTCTTCATTTGAGTGCCTACTACTCTACACCAGGCACTGTCAGAGGTGCTGGGAATACAGCAATGAACAAAACACACAAATCTGTGCTCATGGAGCTTACATTCTAGGGAATATATGCCCTGTGGTGAAGATTATGTATTCTCCAAAGGCTTATGCCCTTATTATACCTTTAAGTATTCTGTGAGGTTTGCAAGGTAAAGCCCCACCTACCCACAGTCCAGTGACCATAATTTCAGAAATGGTGAGGTCCAAATAGTACAGTTTGCCTATTTTCAAGCCCTAGGTGCCCCCATTTCCACTAGAGGGGTACATTTGTGAAAAATCTGTGGAAGTTGTTTTTTTAACTTCTCTAGTGAAAATAGGTAGTACGTAATGATTAAAAATGGCCATTTTTCTTTGGAATCTTAATTACCTTTAAGTTTGGTCATAAAATTCATCTAATTAATAAAAAATTTCCTGGCAGATTGAGGTTTCGGGTGACGAGGCCGTATTGAAACTTGATGCATTCTCACACTTCTCATTGTGGTTACCTACAAAGTTTTTAACGTCAGGGTTGCTACTCAATCTGCCTTTGGGGAAACAACACATCGTTTTAAAGTCCACTGGATTCTTTTCATTGATATTAGACAAACATTCAGTACAATATCATATAGAGTAGCATTTTAATGTTTTATAGAACTACTTTGGGGTATTCAGACTTTTTCTCCATGAACGTTTTAGTATTTTTAATCTTCAAACCCATACAAAACAGTGAAGGAACTTACCTCTTTGGTGCTCTTTATTTATTGACAGTGAAGGTTATGTAACATGTGGATAGATTTCTGAATCACCGATACTCATATAAAGTGATTTCTCCTGCAGATGTTAATATTTAATTAAGTCTTGCCACCACCTATCTCAGTAAGATACCTTTGACTCATTAAAAAATATCAGACTACATTTATAAGGGAATGTTTTCATTTACTCATGTGTACTCATTTCTCTTAAGAAACCATAAATCTCACTGGTATAGTCCAAGATCCTAGAACAGAGCCAGGCTCAGGGTTCAGTGTTCCTAAAGTTGAATTCTGACCCATGGACTCAATATCACTTGGACATCAGTATCTACCACCCCCGGAAGATAAGCACTTATGACTTCTTTTATTAGCTATTTGAAAATCACAGGAGACTGATGAAAATGTATAGCATTTTTATTTAGTTTCAGTTATTTAAAAGTTTAATGAGGACAGGTCTTTTAATGTCCACTAAATAATAACAAAAGTATTAGCATTAGGGTTTCAGAAAAGAATTTGATATTTTAAAAGGGGGCTTTCTATGTTGACATCTTAGGAAGCCATTTTCTGTGTATGAGTCACAGAGAAATGTACTGTCTAATAAAGATTTTGTTTTTGGTTTTGTTTTTAAAGAGGGGCCATATGGGGTCTTTGCCGGAAGAGATGCATCCAGGGGCCTTGCCACATTTTGCCTGGATAAGGAAGCACTGAAGGATGAGTACGATGACCTCTCTGACCTCACTCCTGCCCAGCAGGAGACCCTGAGTGATTGGGATTCTCAGTTTACTTGTAAGCATTTTTTTTCAGTTGTGCCTGGCTCAAATTTCTACCTGTAATGGGGATTCATAGCAGTACAATAGTTATTACTAAGCAGCCTGAAACTTGGGAGCATTTTGATAGGCTCCTGAATCTTGGACAGATCAAGTTCATGGTTTGAAGTAATTACAGCAGTGCTGAGTCACTTGCTGTGATTGCATACCAATTTTTAGTTAGTTCTCTATGAAAATGTGGGTCTCTGCTTTTGGTTTATAAAAACAAAAGAGGTTTGCAGAGATTCCATGCTAGTATTTGGTGCTTGGTGTGTAGGGGAAAGGACAGTAGCCATCTAGGCTATAGAAAGAGGGATTTTCATAAGCCCTCTCTTGTAGAACTTGCTGTTTAAAAGCAGCACACATCTCCTGAAGAATGGGAGGCTTGTATTCTACTAAAAAGCTTCATTTTGAATCTAATTGAGCCTAAATATAGGCCTCATCTACAAATGATGCTTATAATCTGCCCAGCAACAATTGGTGTCTGCATTAAAAAAAAAAAAGGAGACACTTGTTTCCTGGTTTATGCTGTGGGCTGAGGTCTCTTGGGGGAGGTAAGGCTGGGGAGTTAAGTTTTAACTTTGAGAACTCAGGAATTGGCTTCTGTCAAACCTAAGTGTACGGTTATCATAACAATAACTTCTGAGAATTAGATAATTCACAAGATTCATAATTAGAATAATCATCATTCCCAGTTTTTATGAAACAGTATCTAAAGACCACGACCACTTCTTTAAGGAAGACTTTCTTTTAAAATGTGTAGTTTTCTATTTACTGTTCTATAATCAGTTAAGTATTACTGGCCTTTTTGGCAAAATCCAACCATTTTCTTTAAAAGTAATGCTGACTTCAGAGAGCGTTCTGGGTTGATAATTAGCCAGATGTGGCTCTACCTTTAGAGTTTGGATCCCAAACAGAATAAGTGTAACTTTCAAGTCTAGAGGCTAGTCTTTTTTACTTTGATAGCATAATTCAGCTACCTAACATAGTCCCTTATTTTTTGACTCCTAAGGATGCCTTTGTTAACAATGGATTCTTCTATATGAAACCAATGAGTTGTAATTCATCATTTACACAGCTCTCTTTTCTAGGGCTTGCCTTCATCAGTAGGAGAAAGTGTTTGTTTTTTCTTAAACTAAGATTAGCTCCAAATAATATTGTGACAACTCAGGTACACTCAAAGCCAGAGTGGATTCCCCATAAGGCAGGTTTCCCAGGCACCAGCCAGCTTTTTCTGTTATTTGCCTTGCACAGTCCAAAGCACCTGAGGGACCTTATAACATGTTCAAATAGGGAAGTTCCAGTTGTTCCTGATGATTATGTCACATAAAAGCAGCTCCGGTTACCTGGTTAGACTGGTTGGTTACTCCTCTAATTCCTACGCATGTTCAGAAAGAGGAGGCTTAGTCCTCAGGGCTTTTGATTAACCCTCTACCAGCTTGGCTGCAGTAATAGGGTGCTTTGCCGACTCCATTCATTCTCAAGTCTTTTGCATTCTGGTTTGCACTGATAAAAACCTGTTTTCTCCAACATTTCTGGTCCTCTCTCTTAGCTCCTTTACCGTTTCTTTTGTGCCTGGGTTTTTCCTCATGTTGGGGAAACAGTTCTGTCTCTTGCTAGCTTCTCTATCCACTGGACTGTTATCCTTCTTTCCCTTCACTGTCAGAGTTCTTAGGAAGTTTTTTACCCTAACCACTGCTTCGTTTTCTGTATTCTCTCCTATCGCTCTACGGATGGCTTCTGTCTCCACAATGCTATTGAACTTTTTTTTCCAAAGGTTTCCAGGGAGCTGCCTCTTGCCCACACTAACTTCACTTCTCCAGGCTTTGTTGTGGGTCTCTGGCCATGTGCCCCTCCCAAGTAGCTTCCTCTGCAGAGTCCCCATTTCAGTCTGTGGGGTCTCCATTTTTCTAAGTACCTCATTAACTCATGTTTTCTGTAAAGTACCTCATATCCTTCCCTTTCCATTCCCATGGGCACCACTCAAATGCTGGCTCTCATCGCTGCCCATCCAGATCTGCCTGTTACCTTTTTTTTTTTAAGATTAATTTTTTAAATATATTTTTCTCCCCTTCCTCACCCCCCCCCCCCAGTTGTCTGCTCTCTGTGTCCATTTGTTGTGTGTTCTTCTGTGTCTGCTTGTGTTAGCGGCACCCAGAATCTGTGTCTTGTTTTGTTGCATCATCTTGCTGCCTCAGCTCTCCGTATGTGAGGCACCACTCCTGGGGAGGCTGCACTTTTTTTCGCACTGGGTGGCTCTCCTTATGGGGCGCACTCCTTGCGCATGGGGCTCCCCTACGTGGGGGACACCCCTGCATGGCAGGGCACTCCTTGTGCGCATCAACACTGCATGTGCTTGAGGCCCTGGGTTTGAACCTTGGACCTCCCATGTGGTAGGCGGACACCCTATACGTTAGGCCAAATCCGCTTCCCTGCCTGTTACCTTTTAGTCTCCCTGCTTATATAGCCTCTCCTTATTGTAATCTGCTGGCTACAGCACAGTGATACTGTTGCTAAAGCGCTTTTTATTATGTCATTCCTTTGATCAGAAATTTCAGTGCCCTTTGACATCTATAGGGTAAGTTCAAACCTCTCAGGTTGGCTTTTCAGATCCTCCATAATATTACCCTACACTATTTAGCCACCTTAACTCCTACTATTTTCAAATGCTGACACTATTCCTGCCAACTTGCTCTCTTTATTGCTTCCCAGATACCTTCGGTCTCACTTGCATGCCTTTGTACATGATATTTTCATTTCCTGGAAATCCCTCACTCCCCAGATCTACTCATTTTTTCAAAGCTCAGCCCAAGTATCTGTCCTCCTTCCATGAAGTGTTCCGCAGCCCTCCTAAGTAACTCCTACTGAGCCCTTGCTCTTCTAAACACTCCTGCACACAAACGGTTCATTTGGACACATAACCTTGCACTTACTGTCAGACATGGCTACCTGTTTTATGTTTCTGTCTTCTTAATTTTCTGTTGGCAAGGACTGTTTTATAAACCACCTTTGTATCCTTCAAGAAGCCCAGCATATTGCTGCATATATAGTAGGCCTCTAATAAATGCTTTAGAAAGAAATGTGGTAATAGTTGTCTAAAAAGCATGAGAGTTACCATTTATGTTTTCTTCTCTGCTTCCAGTCAAGTATCATCACGTGGGCAAACTGCTGAAGGAGGGGGAGGAGCCCACTGTGTACTCAGATGAGGAAGAACCAAAAGATGAGAATGATCGGAAAAATGATTAAAGCATTCAGTGGAGGCATATCTATTTTTGTATTTTGCAGAATCATTTGTAACATTCTAGTCTGTCCTTAAAACATGGTGATTTCAACATTTAGAAAAGTTTTGAATTTGCTGTAAATTTTTTAATTATTTGTAACATCACTTAGTGACACTGATAAAATTAACATCTGTCTTGGAATGTGCATGATATGTTTGTGTCACAAATCCAGAAAGTGATTTGCAGTGCTGTAACAAAAATAGTAATGTGTTAATACTGTTTTTTCTTCTCTTGTTAGTACAGGCTGAATTTAAATTCGTTTTTTCTGAGGGACAGGTACAATTTTGATATTTCCCAAAATTCGTAAAAAATGTTAAATGTGCAAAGCCCTTCAAGCACCAAGAATAAAGAATCAACTTTTAGTCATGATATTCTCTGAAGACAGCAATTGACCTAACTGCATGATTTCACTTTTACCTACCTCTAAAGCAAATCTGCAGTGTTCCAAAGCTTTTGGTATTGATTAAAATAATACCATCTGGTAACAAAATGAAATCTCAAAGCTAGACTCACTTGGAAGAAAAATTCTTACTGTGTTTTTGGACTGCTTTGCTGTCTTCTGCCCTCATTTGGACATGCAGACAACCTCACTAACAAGGTAATCTACAGCTAGGACCTGAACATATAAAGGCAACGCTTTAGAAAAAATCAGCTGGCTTGCCTGAAAACCAAAATATATGAAGATAGATAGATGTAGCACTATCTTCCCAATTTCCGTATTCATGGCAGAGCAATGGTGATTTTATACAAGTGAGGGAAGGGCATACAGAACAGGAACAGGTGTTTGTTCTCCTAAGATCCTTCGCAAACATGCACACACCCCAGAGAATAAGGAGACCGTACACATCACTAACCAAGTGAATTTTAAAGTAGAGTATGTTCATAAGGTAACAGTCATTTTTCTGTTACAGAACTAGCCACTGCGAAAGTAGTAGTCGACTGTCTAGGTCTTTGATATTGGTCTTTTGGTTAACACTAAACTTAGCTTAAGTAGACTGTACAGTTATAGGAATTTGTAAAAGTATTATATGAACAACTAGTGAGGCTTCAAACTTGTAATTGTAGTTCAGTAGTCATTGTATTTTCTTGTGAACTGTGTTTAATGGTTTTACCTCAAATCAGAAAACAAAATGAAGTGCTTTGGTCAGTTAATAAAATGGTTTTACCCAGTATAGTTTGGTGAATTGTCATCTTTTTTTTAAAACCTTAATCGAAGGAACCAGATTTAGTCCTCTTACAGTAGCATAATACTTGCACTTTGAGTGTCGACAAGTAAAGGGACAAACATTCACAGACATCATACCACAAACCAAATACCAGCTGTCTTCCTAAGAAGTATTAATTTTTTTGGTGACTTGTCAAATTCTGCCTCCTTTTTTTTAAAATTATTTTTAAAAATTACATTTAAAAAATATGAGGTCCCATTCAACCCCGCCACCCCCACCCCCCACTCCCCCCACAGTAACACTCTCCAATGGGCCCTGGGGGGATCTACAATGTCCCGTAATTGTCCGTGAAGGGAATTTTCTGCTTGAAGTCTATAGCAAGGTTATTGAGAAGTGCCTTTACTGAAGACATTGTTACCAAGTGCTAAGGAAGGGTTTGGGTTTTGGGTTTTTTTTTTTTTTTGCTTATATTATCTGATTAGAAAATATTCAGGAATCCAGTTAATTCACCTCATGTCAAAAGAAGGGTATTAGAGTTACAAATGCAGTCCAATATATAAACACAGGCAACCTATTGCTGTTTTGTCATTTGAATGTTGAGATTGGCAGTTTTCTTACAAGAGATGTAGTTTTCCATTTTTCATGTTAAACCATACTGCATGTTTTGCTTTGTTTATGTGAATTTTCTTCCCCACACAGTTTCCTTCAGCAAATACTCAAGTGCCTATTTTGTGCCAGGCAACCTCTTAGGCATATGCTTTCATCAAGTGGTGGAGGAGAGAAGTTGGGATACCTTTGCAACCTGAAATCACATTTAGATTAGGCTTCCTCTACAAAGTTAAACAGGCTTTTCTGTTGCGAGGAGGAAACATCCAATGCCTCGTTAAAGCTTCATTCCCAATAGCCTTGATTCCCCTCCATTCAGAGCTGAATCAACAGTGTGCTGATTACATGTAAAGGGATATTACTATAAGCCAGGACTTTGATATAAAAACTCAAAAAACTGGCTAACATATTAGCCTTATTATGTAAAAGGTGCCATTCAAGAAGAGGAGGGAGTGGTTTTACACATCCAGGAGGGCTGGGTATGGGGTGGGGGAGTCAGGTTAACATCCTTTTACTCCCCCTGTTCCCCGCCTGCCTTCATCCTACCAGCTACAGAGAAGGTACTTTGTTCTTAGTACCAGCACCTGTGGTTCATATTAGCATTTGCTGCATATTTTCAGTATCTCTCCATATTTGTGGCTTCTCTGCATAATTTAACATTCACCTCATCTCAGAGGGCCAAATTTATGCGAATCTTAAGTTCAGAAACAAGCATCCATACATGCCTTGCTGTTACCAAAAGAGGTCTTTGAATCCAACAAGGACCCATTCAGCTCTAAAGTGCCCAGATTTTATCTAAGGTACAGTCTGCCTTTGTGAAAAAATACTTAGAGGCAGTTTGCTGTACATTTCTCGTGAAAATACAGTTACCTCTTATATGGTCAAACACATTATTGAGGCCTCTAGCTTCTGGTGAGAGTCCCCATGCCACACTCACACTTATTTTGGGGTATTGTATAACTAACAACTCCGTCAAGTATTGAAGGAATGAGATGAAAATCAATGGAGTCAATTTTGCCTCCTATTATGAGCTCTGATAAAACATTTGCTGAAGGAAGGATAATTTTAAACCTAAATATCATGATATCAATTTACCCAAAATTAAAATGAAACCATGGTCTCCATTCCATGAGCTCTGTCAGTTTCCACAGACAAGTAGCATAAGAAGAAAGTTGCATAGAAAATACATTAAAACCAGACAACAGTTATTTTCAAAGCAAATGTTATTGTGGATGTGTAACATTCTAGCCCATATATGTAGTAAATGAACAAAAACCCAATGTTCACCATGACAATTTTATTTTTAATCTATCTGAAAATTAAATACATATTTCTCAAACAATGAAAATCAGAAGGATCAGCAACATTAGTGCAAAGCAGCATACTACAGGTAGAAACTTTCCCCCCAAGGTGGAATTATCAGCATTTGTTTAAAAGTTTACATTTTCAACAGTCTTGCAACGAATTAAAATATATTTATTTGGTTCTTATTTTCAAAATTATCAGGTTACGTGGCTTTCTACCTGAGAAATTCAAACAAATTAAACAAAAACACATTGACAGATTTTTTAGCTTTCTTTAAGCACTATCAGCTGCACACACAAGGAAAAACACAAAAACACCTATTTAAAAAAAGACAAAGTTCAAAGTTCAGGCCCTTATTTAATAGGACACAGAAAAAAGATATGGGAAATTACTTTATACACTGAAATAACAGCACAACAAAGAATAAAGATAATAATAGGAAGTTTATAATATTTTCAGTACTGTTTCATTCCTTACTGAGCCATTTAATTGAAAAGTACAAGCTAAGTTGTTCTCTTCCTCATTTAAGGCCTACACAAAAAAGATGCTTACTCAAATCTAGAATGCATTACCACAAGACGGAAATAAAAATCCAGGGTTGTACAGAAAGTAAACATAAAACCAGTATTTTTACTTTCTTCTGGGTCCCAGGACAGTATTTAGCAAATAAAACAAAAACATTACATAGAAATGATTTAGCACCAGATCTATTATACCAAAGAGAAAAAAGAATCCACATGCTATATTTTGCAATTGATTTTTTTATGTCTGGGTACTAAGCAGTAAATTATTTTCATGACTATAAACTCTGGAAAGAAAAACTGAACAATTTTGACAGAAGAAATTGAGATTTTGTTTTTCAAAACAAGTATAGCTGTTTTCCATTACAAACCCATAATGTTCTTTGTTTCAGTGGCATGAAATATGAAAAAATAAGGAGGCAAGTTCTCATTGGGGGAGAGTAATACCTAGTTACTGAAAGTAGTCTGACAAAATACAAGCTGTTAGTAGTTTAAAAGGCTAACCTGGAAAACAGTACTTTGAACACTAATAGTCATTGCTAGTCCTAAGAAGAGAAAAGGCACTCGCCCCATGGTGTGATTTTTCAGATTTGACGAGCCAAACCTGGTTTTGATGGCAGTCACTGACTTGAAAGTAGAATTGAACACAAGGGAGCCAACAAATCATTCGTTGGTTATTCTATTAATAAGAAACATGAACTGCTATGCTACATTCATTTTCGAACTTTTGCATTCTGAACTTTTACCTCTATTCCGAACTTTTGCCTCTATTAAAATGTGACTGGAAGAGATCAGTGAAACAACTTGTGGCTCTTATTCAGACAAATTAGGTTTTGTAGCCCCTTCAGATATCAGGTTGCTCAAGAGGCTGGTTATGAGCACACATTGTGTGACATCATTCTGGGCAACCGCACTGAATGGCATCCTACCTGGCTCTACCAGCTGGTACTTTTCTACAGAATATCAAGTTAAGATTGTTTGAAATGAATCATGTCACATAAAAGTCTTGCTTCCCACTACTTCTGTGGATTAAAATCATCTTTTTCTGCTACAGGCAGTTCCTCATTTCACTGTCTTCAATTGCCAGGTCAGGACACCTTTGTTGCGGGGGTGGGGTGGGGGGGGTGGGAGGGTGGGGGAAGTCATCTATTGCCCCTGAGGTCCTAAATCCAATGTAAGGCAGAATGAATCAGCCGAGCTTTCTACAGAACATGTACTGCACTGAGATGTCTTTTAAGAATCTATAAAATATTTCAAGTTAAAACTTATTTAGGAAGTCTAAAACCAGTAGGTAAAAAGCTAAATTGCTTATGTTAAGGGTTTACAAATCCTGCACACATACAATTTCCCCAGCTAGAAAACTATGGGCTTTGCCCTTGACTCTTCTAACTCCATGGCATTATTGAGGATTGAGGAGGCACTTGTTACTGTTTTATACAAGTCAATTTGGGGATATTCAGTGACTTTTTACAAACTGATGTCACCCAACCCTGAGTGAAAGGATTACATAACCTGAAATGGAATACTGTCGTATCCTCTCTTCCCAAGTGCCATTTTTGGTGCCCCAGGATATTTCAATATTTCATTTTGTAAATCCCACTGGTTATATCACTTCAATTCTGTCACTTTATAGAATGAATAGACATGAGTCTCTTCAAAAAAAAACAACTCTGCAAATGATCCGCTATCCGTGTAAACCTCAAAGGATAATCTGAGTCCCTTTTAGATTCTTCTTGCAAGACTTTGTCTCCAAAAGGTCAACACTGAGTACTATGAACATATTTAATCTAAGACACTTTTCCTTCTGGTGGGTGCTCAGGAAACTCTCTAATGTCATGAAGAACTCTATTATAGAGTCTAGCTGTTGCCTCTTTTATCTATAATTATTTGTAGATAGTCAGTCAGGAAAGTTTGTTGCTGTACATGGTTTCTCCGACCAAATCGAAGAATATGGAAAAAGATCCTTATTCGTCTGCTGTTGTCCCCCTAGAAGAGAAATGATACTAAATGATGGCATTATGACAGCTAAGGAGCCAGAGTGGGCTATCTCAACCCCTTCCAATGTTAATTTGCTCCTTTGCTGGCACCAAATTAAAGTTGCAGTTGAACTGTAGAAATATCTGTCCTTGGATCAAGAAGTTTTGCAAGCACATTGATTTACCAAACTTCAGAATCTGGATGTTTCGTATTTCCCAAAGCTTGCCAACACACCTGCAATCATTCTGATCTACGCTTTATACTTTGGCAAGAGAAACAAGGCATTGCATTTGACCTTGCTCAAGCTTTTAAAGGTTGCTCTCTTGCTCTGTAGTTGCTAACTACATAGCTATATTTGGTTTAAAAGTTTCTTCCTTCAAATTGTTTATTGTGAAGAAGAGTGCTCCTGATCTAAGTGAACATCAAAACATTTGAAAATATAAAGAACTGGTATATCTTCCAAAATAGCTTCCATCATCAATGTGCCCCTGGCTGTTATGTCTAATATAATAATGATCAGAATTCAGCATGAAATCTTTAGAATTTCGATGTCTTTTAAACCTTCTTGCATCCTGGTTATGTTTTGATTTCCAAGGAGTCTCTCTTCTTTTGGAGAAATCCCCCAAATAGAAAGCATTTGCACTTTTTGATGATGTTATAGGCACATGAGAGGGCCTATAGTTCACTTTCTGATCAAATGTACTGCCACTAAACCGCCTCCTCTTTCTTGGGATGTCCTCTAATAGATTACTGAAACTGGATTCCTGGTAGTAGCCTTCATCAAATAGGTATTTGGGGGCTAGATTTTCCCTCATTTTACTATTGCTTCTCTCATCTCTATTAGAATAATTTTCACCTTCGAGCCATGAATATCTCAGTTCATACTTGGACTTCTTGTCTGACTTCCTAAGCTTGTAGTCAGTGTATTTTTTCTCACTATCACATTTCCATTTTGAATATAAGGTATGCTGACCTGACCTACTTCCTTGATCATAAGTGATGATTTCATCTGAGTCAAGGGATCCTTTTTCTGGGGAGCTACGATATGTGACCACAGACTTTTCTTGCTCCTCTTTGTTTATGCTGCTAACGGTTTCACTGAAGCATTCAGAACCACTACTAATTTCTTCTAAAAAATCTTTCAAATCCCAAGATAAGTCGACTGACCTAGCAGGTGAGGAAACCCGGCTTTGGCTTCTGGATCTGGAGTCTCTGACATGGTGAGTGTGGGCTTTTTCTGACAGACAGATCTTTCCATCAGATGGGGACATCTGATCATCAGTTTCACTGGCTGTATCCATGCAATGATTTTTAAACCCCTTATTACATTCTTTGGCATAGTCCACTTTTCCTCTCTCTGGTTTATGCTCAGGATCCTGAGTACAAATCTTTGTCCAGTAATCATCTTGAACCTGTTCTCTTCTTTCCAGGTTTTGCATTTGGCTCAAACTGGTTAAGTGATGCCCAACTTTTCTCAAATTGATCTGAAGATCATTTCCTTTAGCATGGACATCCCTCTGCCAATGACATGTGCTTGTTATGTGACTTGGTTCTAGGCAGATACGGGCATATTTTGGAGCTTGATAATAGTTTAATAGGTAGTTGATAAATTCATCTGTTTCATAGATCTGTTTTCTGCCACAGCCTCTCTCAAGTAATCTGGAAGAATAGGATTTATTAGAACTGTGGTAGACTTCTTTTTCAAGAGACTGACCTTGAATCACTGTAATCTGAAAGGAATTCTGGTCAGAGACCAAACTGTGATTATATCTATCACTTAATAATTTTCCAGTTCTCTCTTTTCTAGCTGAACATTTTGATTTTTTTCTCCCAAGGCAGTGGGAAGATTTACATAACAGAGTCCCAGTTTTCTTCATTTTTTGTTTTCGTTTATTGTCTGACTTGGCAACCTGATATTTTGGCATTTCTTCTTGATTTTGAAGATACTGTGAGTTTAACTCTTCTTCCTCCAGAGTTTCCAATGTGTTCCCCGGAGCATGATCTTTCCCTGCTTCAGGGCCTGCAACACCTACTGCCTGTGGATTAAATTGTGTGGATTCCTTCAAAGAAAAAGGTTAAAAATCTCACATGAAAAACTAAACAGATTTTAAAATTTCCAAAACAATTGGGCTCTCTAGCATTGGTCTGAAGAGAATTCTAATAACATCTGGGATAGACCAAATTAGGAACAATACTACACTGAGGAAATAGGAAAAGAAAAAAAGTAATGGTTTAATCTAGTATGTGCTACTTTTATTAGGTCTGTGCCCTTCCTTGTGCTAAAAGGTACCATGCTTTACATGGCCTTCAAAATACCTGACCCTTCTTTCATTTGTTCAAATATATATGAGAGCCTACTCTATTATGCTAGGGACTAGGAATATGAAAAGGAATAAGAAATGATCTTTAGTCCAGAAAATTCTAATACAAGAAAAGATTGATGATGGGCAAAATGTGTATTATATCAGGTAGGGTTGTCTAAAAGGGTCAACTGGCATAAAAGATAACCTGTGTTTCTGGTTTTTTCGTATTCCAGTCTTTCACTATGATTGCAGGTAAGAGGAATCCCTGAGCAACCCCCCTCCTACCCCTGCCCACCTCAGTGAGAAGCAAGACAGTAAGGAGAAAATGTGGCCGTGACAGTGGTTCTATCGGTGGTCGTGTCTGTGGTGCTATCTGCTCTATATCCTTTCAGGGCAGATGAAAGGTGCTGCCCACAGGCCCCGCCCTGCAGTGTGCTCACACCTGTCACAAGTCAGAGCACAGTGCATACCCATTACCTGGGGTTAGAACGGGTGAACTGCATAATAGATGTTAAGTACTAACGGTACCAATCATTAGGCACCACACACACTCAAAGAGATAATTTTTTTTAAAAAAGAGTTGCCCTTGGCAGTCATCCAGGTAAATGAAGAAAGATCCAGCTAGCCTTATTATAAATGTAAATGTGAGATTTTTCTGATCCTGATTTCACTGAGTTTCGCTATCTACACTAATGAGTAAAAGGCTCAGACTGCAAATATACATAAGATTAACTATATAATACTAATGCCATTCACTCTTCATATTTAAAGACCCTGAATATGGATTTTTAAATGAACACTTTGGGAGCTTTTCTGACTTTGAATCCGGGACATCTGCAAAGTCTGGTTATCTTTGGGAGCTCACTAAGTGGAAAACATTTTTACAAAGGAAATGCTCCAAACCAAACAATTGCTGTGTATTATGAGAAATTCCTCATTAGAGAGTTTAAGACTAGGCTAGCAAGAGCTTGCTATACAAAGGCATCTACTCAAGCTCTCCATTGTCATCCAAACCTGTTGCAGATGAGTGAACAAGTAAGGTGGAATGGAGGACTACAACCCTAACATTCATGCCATCCATTTTTTACCCCTGGTATTTTCTGTTACCTCCACCAGGGTCTTAGACAAGTAGATACACTAGCCAAATTGCCCTGTGTAATACAGTCTTGAGGTTTAGAAATGCAAAGTGTGTGTGTTGGCTGGCAGGAGTGAGACACAACTCCTTTGCAGAATTTGGTTACCCCTTTTGTAAATCCACAATTGGGGTTATTAAAGAACAGCCTATTTAAAACAAACACCACTAAATGCAATCGGTCTTCCAAGGAACCTATTTTAAATGGGCTGCTGCTTAAATGCAAAGGTTGTGTCTCAGCAAGGTTAGTATCTAAGGAAACTTAAGAACAACTGGGAAATAGCCTTACTGCAATTTTCCTCAGGAGTACCCGTAGCAACCGAAGGGCCTCAACCCGCCTCTGAGCCAGCAGGTACTTCCTCTCCTCCCACTCCTCTGGAGAGTTGGGCTCCTGAGGTGCCTCAAGTTTGGCTTTCTCCTTCTGCTTCCTTCGGCGTTGTCTGTCCCTTTCCTTCAGGGCTCTCCTCCTGACTCTGGCCTTCCTCCTTTTTTCCTGGGCTTTCCTCTCATCTTTTCTTTTTCTGGAGAACGATTAAGATTAAATCATTCAGAAGATATTTATTAGGTATTTGACCTCCTTTTCCCTCCTGCCCCCCAGGAATATGCCACTGCTATCCCCAGGGCCTGGCATAGACAATTTATGTTTTTTTAAAAAGTAAACAATTTATAAGCAGGCCCATTACCCATAATCTGAGTTGGGCAAATAGAAATATACAAAGAGAGACCTTATGCAGAAGTAGAGTATCAGAAAAAGGAAGGCTACAGATTTCAAAGAAAGGAGTCTCTAGCCCCCACTTTTTCAAACCATAAGCAGGGACCACCAGATCCAGCTTTCACAGTGATGAGTTCATTTTTCTTCGGATCAAAACCTTCCGTGGGTTGGTTTCACATAGACAAATAAAGACAAGTCAAGGCACTTAAAATCTTAAGGGTGAGAACTGGTCCTTGGCACATATTACTTAACACAGCGTACTATCATTAAAAAAACATGCTGGCATAGAAGAATATGGGCCTTTTTTATACTGTTGTTTTCTGAAAATTAAAACTGCTTTGATTAGGCCTTTATGGGAACTCAGGGAGGGGCAAAGAAGGGACAATTACCTGGGTCAGGACTTAAGCCAAAAGCTGGAGGATTATCTAAACTGCATGTTTAGCCTGGAATTTGGGGGGAGGAGAATATTTATCTTGACAGGGCTCAAGCTCCGGTCAAGTTTCACAGCCATGACCTCAAGTAACTCCTCTCATCCCACCAACTGTAAGAGTAAGGGGCACATGGAAGGGTACTCTTTATCTCCTTCTTGGAATGACTACAATTTACAATGAAGACTGGAAGAACAGACATGCAAGGGGAGGAGCCAGGAGGTATACTCCTGGCCCATTTGTAACTTCTTGGCAAACCTTTGGCAATCTAATAGCCTCTTTTAGGTTCAAGTCCTAAAATTGATGAACAAGGATAAGTTCAAATAAATAAGGACGGAGTTTCCTTAAGTTCACAGAAAGACCTTAGGCAAACAATAAAAATGGTCCCCCCAAACCCATGCCTTTTTACTTATGGGTTAGTTTGATTATTGACCATATTATGGAAGGAAATCTTTTTCAGAACTAATTTTTTTTTTTAATTTGGTAGGCTGGGGTTTTCCCTATAAAAGTACCTGGCCCTTTTCTTTGTTTCTTATTTCTTCCCAGGCACCTTCATCTGTCTAGTCCTTATTATTTGTTCTCCCTAACTAACGTATTTTTTATGTCTCGTTTTCAACTATTTCCTTTTTGGTTTTGTAGCAGCATAGTGGAAAGATTGTAGTCTTCAATGGAGATTTCCAAGCTGGGCCAATTTCTGTTCCCTCTTCTACGCTATCTAGCAAGTCTAGTCATTCATGCAAAAGGATAAATCCATTTAAAAACAAGCAAACAAACAAACAAGCAAGCAAGCAAGCAAAAAACCCTCTTCATTAAAGTTGGTCTCCTCACCTTTCAGCCTCTTCCTCTTCTCTCTTCTTTTCTTTTTTCCTCTCTTCCTCCAGCTCTTGTAATTTTAGCCTTTCCTGATTTCTCTTTCTTATAGCTCCTTCACTGAAGTGTTTGGTTGTATCAAACATAACCTGCCCCAAAACAATTCAAAATTTCACTAGAAAACGTTGCCAGTTGATTGGGTATTTCCCAAGTTGGAGAGATAAAACTAAGATGGTACATGTCAATTCAAAATCAAATGAATTAAAAATGTCCTCTCTGTATCCCAGTCCTCATATTCTACTGCTACTTCTCAGTCACCTGCCAAACAGTACCTGTGTGGGTTCCAGAATTTTCTTTGGCGGAACTTTTGAGGAGCTCACTTTACATATAGTCATAGTGCCATTACAGCTCCAGCTCTAAGAGATGTGCATATATTACCTTGGTTTATTATAAAGATCAATTGAGTTAATATATATTTTTAAACCACCAGAGACAAAAATAGGCAAAAAGTGTGGGGTGTGGGTGAGGAGAGGGGTAGCAAAAATACAAAAAGAGTGACCTAATATGATACAAGATCTGACTATCATGATTATTAAATTACTTTTCAAATTTCAAATAGACTTGCTTAAAAAATAAAAGGAAGAAGTAGCTACTTAAACATGCATGGGGATGATAAACAACAAATTCATGATCATGAATTTGGAGGTGAATGTGACTGAGGATGGGTACATGGGTCAGGGAGGGTCTCTATCTCACTGGTAATGTTTTATTGTGTAAACTGGACAGTGATATTGGGTGAACAGTATGGTATTTGCTGTTCCATTTGCCTGACTGACAGAAGCTCATAATTTAAAAATATGTATTTTAAGAAGAGTAGCTTTGCACATAACACACACATGGAAACACACACATGGACACATGCACACACATACATGGAAAGCTACTTAAGCTAAAAGTCCAAATTCATACTAAAGGCTGATTTTGAGGGAAAAGAGGGTTAAGCTGCATCTTTTCCACTGCTGGATTAAGATTTCAAAATGCAGATGGCCAAAGCATTCAGACATAATGAGGTGACATGACTGGATAGACAGGTTGATTTTGAAACTAAAAGATCCACAGTTGTTGGGATTATGTTTTAGCAACTTATCTGAGAAACATCCTGAAAATATGAGTTGTGACCCCAAGGGTAAACTACTCTCCTTGTGGTTTCAAACTATGTGTATCCCCTCCCTTTCAGCAACTTGTCAAATATACTAAGCCTATGACCTCATCCCATAGGGGACATGAAGAATCCTCTAATGCCTTTGAGAAGTTTTAGGGAAATATTTTACAGGTGGAGTAACTAGAGCTATAAGTGACAGTCTTACCCATTTTCTGCTTCTCTCTTGGCTAGATTAGGACCTGCATCCACATGTGAGTCACAAATTATATTGCTGGTAATATGATCCATTTTCCAAAGGCAATAATTAGTGCTGGTATTCTGTTCACTTCAACCACATTTGTACAACACTTAATCTGGGTAGAATCCGGTCATAGATACTGTGGGGAATACAGACATACTCCTTTCCCTCAAGTCAAAATTATAACATAGAAGGGAAGGGGCCACTTTTCACAAAGCTGGTGGCCTTGAAAGATGCACAGGAATTCAACACCTGGAAATTGGTGTAGTATGGAGATTCCAGGGGAAGAAATATCAGGTGCAAAGAAAGACACAGAGCAGAGAAAACCTGGGAAGCATTTGGAGACCAATGAGTCATTCTATTTAACTGGAGCCGAAAGTGTGGGAAAGGGAGGTTGGGAGGAGAAAGATCTAAAGGTAGTTTGGGGTCTGATTGTGGAGGGCCATAAGTGCCCTGCCAAGGAGCCTTGGCTTTATCCTATAAGCAATAGCAATCTTCCTAGCAGTAGTACTTTCCCAACGCAGGGGTTTCCTTGCCTCTTAGTTCTTGAAATCTGTCTTTGAAACCAAGTCTTCCCTTGTCTACCAACCCATACTCCAGGTGTCAAAACCTGAAACCTTTAACAAGAGAAGTTCCAAATAAAGAAACCAAAGCCAGATTAACCAAGATCCACACCTCAGAAACAGAAAACAGAAGAGCTCAAGGTGGTTATGAATACCTTGTTAGTTCTTATGCAATAAATAAAGATCATACTTATATTTGCATTATTCATGGGTGTTGGGGCAGAATGGGAAGGAAAGAAGAACAACTGCAATAGTTTATTGTGTGATCTCTGACCCTAAAGTCACACGGGTTGTGGCCCCAAGAGTAAAGGGAGTAAACTGCTCTCCTTGTTTCAAACTTTGCATATGTCTCTGTCAGAAATGTGTCAAATATAATAAGCATAGGAGACAGTTATATAGGGGCCATGAAGAATCCTTTAATGCCCTCCAGAAGTTGGGGCAGAGCCCCAGGTTTTGACAACCATCACTTTAAAACCATAGCTGGCAGCAAGCTTGATAGTAGAAGAATGAGTGTTCAAACCAGGTTCTTTCCCCTAAATATCCACTTACTAATGACAACACAAATATTTACATTAGCTATCAATCAAAGCCAAATGGGGTCCCAAGAAACTTATTCTAGATGCTTCCTTCCCACTTTTACTCAGGACCACCTGAACAAGGGAAATTAAAAGGAACTCTGGCTGCTTCTTACCTTAATATTACATGCCAGAGCTTTCCCATCATCTCCTTTAAGCATCAGCTTCATTCCTCGAAGGGACTCCATAGCTTTTACAAAGTCAGTTGACTCTTGGTACTGTATAAAGGCCTCGAAGGTCTGCAAGCCAAAGCTAAAGCCCCCAAAGCTCCCACCAGTCATCACTTCTCTGTAGGGGTCCAGCATAGGGATATCCACATTCTTGATCTTCCCAAAACTTTCAAAGACCACCCGAAGTATCTCTTCACATGGCTTCTCCCCACTGGAACCTTTAGGTGCAAACCATTTACAGGGCAAGCCTTCGAAATATATGGAATCTGGGCTTTTATCGTAGTCCTGCTCTTCAGCACCATCACTCCAGGGGGCCTCCTTTCCCTTGGGAAAATGTTCCCACTCTCCCTGGGCATCTGTAGCCACTACTTTTAAGTCTGTTTTCAAACCATTAAGCTTTATGATCTTCCCATGTAATTTTGCCTTCAGGATCTGAACCAAACTTCGGGTTTCAACCTCACCCTCAAATCGGATGAAGTCCTTGGTACTCTTAGAGAGCCGAACTGTGGTGAACTGGTCAGGGCAAATCAGGCTCTTCAGCTGGTCAAGAACTTCCCAGTTGGAGAAGGGCCTCACAGGTTCTGTACTCTCTGGGAGCAATACATTGATCATCAATTTTGCTATGGGCTTGAGGTAGAGGTGCTGAGCTGCACAGAGCTCCGTTGCCTCAGAGTTATCATATACCACTGTGACAGTCATGGTTGCCTTGGGATTCCTTAGAGGGCAAAAGAGAAGAATGATGCAGATGGAGCAAAACACAGATTTGGATCTTGAAATGGCACTAGCATTACTGGGCCTTGCTGTCAAAATTAATTGTAGACAAGTATCCTAGTGGTGAAATTAAAACAATATCTTCCATTTGCTTGGTGTGTTTTAGAGTTTTCCAAGAGTATCTATAAACTGTCTCACTTTCCTCAACTATAAAACAGAGATAATAAGATTTCTTGGAGGACTAAATGAGTGAGTACATGTGATATCCTTAGAACAGTGCCTAACACACAAGCAGTTCTCAATAAATATAAGCTTTGACTATTATTATCAGTGGTGAGAATATGATTTTATCTCATGAAACAATATGTGAGTAGGTATGTTCATCCTTGCTGTACAGTTGGAGAAACTGTTCATACATTGAGACCCTGAGATTCCAAATCTCTGATCAATTATACAACAGATCTTATATGTAAATATTTCCATAAAAACCTGCTGGGAGTGGTACAGAGACAGGGTAACGGTAAAATACATGTAGGACATTCATGAACATGCACCCATGCACCTGATTTATCCCACATTCTTTGTCCAGGCTGGTTTCCAAAACTTACATGAATTTCTCTACTCTTTATTCTCTGATCAGTTGACTTTAACTAAATTGAACTCTAAGTTCAAGTGAGGAGGAGACAATCTTTTCCACTGAGTGACAAAGCAAGTTTGCCCTCTACTTTGGAACTGGAAAAACCCCAAAACATGAGTGCTTGCTGGCACTTTGTATTAAACTCTTTTAAGCTATCCCAAGGTGAATAAAACCACTAATGCTGGGAATTGGGGATTTCTAATTCTATTTGCTTTCTTCAAATAGCACTTCCCAATAAAGGAGGATATTTTCCTTTCAGAAAGTAGCTTTATTCAGTTTATACTACTTAAGTTGCCAATTACTATCAACTTCAAGGAGATTTAGGCCCAAACATATACGGCCAAGTGATAGAAATTCTACCTCAAAATTTACTACTAACTCTTGGGTAACTTCATAGGTACAGAATTCTTTAATAACTGTCCCTGAAGGACTTACCTTTAGGAGACAAGGGTTGTATAGATTGATTTTTAAAAGATCATCAAAAGCAGTATCTAAGATAGTAGGTTCTAGAAATCCTCATGATAGCAGCACTGAACTAGAATGAGATGACAACAAAAATATTTTCTTTCTCCAAAAGCATTATCTAAATATCAAAAGGAAGGGGGAAATCCAATTAGTTTGCTGCAAATTAAATGAGAGCCAACACTGAGTTTTTTTGGGGGAAATACATTTGATATTAAATAAAGATATACTGAACCCCCCAAATTTATTTACTGTCGATAGGTATTTATTTATACAATCTAACTTAAAGCAACAGCTTTTAAAATAACATTCCAGAAAAAAAAAATACACCCAAAATAGAGTTAGTCACTTCAGGTAATCAGATTGTCAAGCTCTCCATTTATTCCAGTGATACTGCCTTTGTTTCAAATATTTTAGAGTGCTTGGATTGATTTCAAAACCTTGGTTGCATTCTTTTAAATAGCCTTGATTGAGGTCAATTTCTAAATTCCTTATCATTGATTTGATATTCAGAAATCATCAAAAATTATTTAGAATCAGGAATGTTGGGTAAAATGGGTGGCTATAAAGAATGAACTTATTTCCTTAATTAGCTTATAACACTCCTTCAAAAGAAATTCTAAGAGGGGCTCTATTTGTTTTTAAAATTAGTTGATACATCATTGGAAAGTTATAGAGCTTTGGAAGATGACAACTTTGAAGGCTAACATTAATTCCAATGTCGTGGCAGAATGACTGCAAAACTTTCTCTAATCCTCCACCCCTCTCTGTATTCACAGCCTCTGTAATGTGACTTTGAGCTATTCCTATCAAAAGATAGACTCTGTTTCTCCTCAGCCCTTGAATCCGGGCTAGCCTCTTGACTTGCTTTGGCCAACAGAATGTGGCAGATGTAACAGAGCAACAGTTTTAAGCCTCGGTTTCAAGTGTCTCTTATTCTCCTTAAACCTTCCCACAGCATGAGAACAAACCTGGTCTCTCTAGATGGAGAAGGAAAATTGACGTGAAGAAGAGCCTATATGTTACAGATGAGCCATCCTAGACCAGTTAACCCAAGCCAACCCAGCAACTGACCACCGACACATGAGCTAGCCCAGCCAAGATCAGGAGACAACAAGATAGATCAGTAGAACAGCCTTGCTGACCCAGACTTGTAAAAAATAATACATTGTTGTCATTTAAGCCATTATGTTTTAGGATGGTTTGTTAGGCAGCAACAGCTAACTGATACAATCATCTCAATTTTAATTAGTTTCAAGATACACAATTTCAGTCAATAGATTTTACAAAAATAAATAAACATGGTAAAAACCAATTCCTGGGAGGATTGGGGGAATAAAGAAAAACAGTCACTTTCATTTCTTACTAGAGGTAATATAAATTAGTTGCATCCTTTTTCCAGAATAATTTTGCAAAACAAAGAATCATAAAAAAATATTCATCCCCTTTGATATAGAAATCTGCTCTAGAAACTTTTTGAGATCAAATATATGCCTCATATCCTTCACAAACAGCTGGCATTTTCGGGTGAATTCTACCCAGTAAAATGAGTTTCTATGTTGTAGCCATATTTCTCTGCTTTCCTGAACTGCCAAATTTGGGGAGAAATGAATAAAATACAAATATTGTATGGTATTTGATGTACTGTATTTTTGACATTAAAAAAAACAACAACAGCAGCAACAAAACAAACCTGGCTATCACTTCCATCTCATACTGAAGCCAAAACAAGCAGTAAATTCTAAAGCAAGGGTCACAGCTCCCATGAGTACAGTGGAATGGCAAGATGGTATCAGTGAGCAGAGAGTACTGGGCAGAGACTGGGGAACTGGACAGTACATGCTCAGTGTAAAGGGCTGGCTGCTTCTCAGCTCCAGCTGCCATGAGGAAAGGTGGGCTTAGAGGGGCCAGATACTACTTGTATCTGGCCTCAAAAGAGGCCAGAAATCTAGGTTTTTGTGTGAAATCCGATTTTTAGGTGTTGGTAATCAATTTAATAATTTTTTCACATAAAAAAAACCCTGACCTCCTTTAAAATCCTTACAACACAATGCCCTGTTTCCTAACAACAACAGCAACAGCAGTAGCAGCAATAAAGACATTGGTTCTTTTCATAACTTCCCCAGTTGCTTATAGGCTTCAGATCTTAAAATACCATGAAAAAGTGTTCAACGTCACTAGTTCACTAGCTATTGGGGATATATGAATCAAAACTACAATGAGATATCATCTCAAATCTAATAGAATGGCTATTATTTAAAAAACAGAAATCAACAAATGCTGGAGAGGATGTGGAGAAATAGGAACACCCCTTCACTGTTGGTGGGACTGTAAAATGGTGCAGCCTCTGTGGAAGAGTTTGGTGGGTCCTCAGGAAGCTAAATGTACAACTCCCATATGATCCAGCAATCTGTCTACTAGTAATATACCCAGAAGAACTGAAAACAGGGAAGAAAACAGACATCTGCACACTGATGTTCACAGTAGCATTATTCACAATTGCCAAAAGATGGAAACAACCCAAGGTTCATCAACCGGTGAATGGATAAACAAAATGTGGTATATATATATGATGGAATACTATGCTACTATAAGAAGAAATGAAATTGGGACACATACGATAACACGAATGAAACTTGAAGACATTAAGCTGAGTAAAATAAGCCAGACAAAAAAGGACAAATATTGTGTGGTCTCACTAATATGAGTTTACAATGAGTAAACTCAAGGAGTTAAAAGCTAGACTATAGATTACTAGGAGATAGAATGATGACTGAGGAGTACTTACGTTTAATGTATGCAAAATTTTTAATTACCTTGACTGTAAAAGTGTAGAAATGAATAGGGTTGATGGTAACACGTTATAGTGAATATTACTAACATGGCTGGTTTATAAATGGGATTGTGGCTGAAAGGGGTAGTCTAGAGAGGTAAATGTCAGTTGAAAGAAAGTTGGAGAAAAATCTAGGGACTGAATAACACAGTGAATCCAGAGGTGGATGAGGATTGGGGTTAATAACACAAATACAAGAATGTTCTTCTATGAACTAGAACAAAGGTACCTCACTATTACAAGGTAGGAGGAATATAGCAATGCATGGGAAAGTACAATTAATGTCACTTATGGACTATAGTTAACAGCAATATTGTAATATTCTTGCATCAATGACAAAGCAGGTACTACATCAATGCGAAGCATCAGTAATAGGGGGGTACGGGATTTTCTCTTTTGGACTAAGGAAAACGTTCAAAGGTTTACTGGGGCAATGATGGCACAACTCTATGATGAAAGTGAGAGCCACTGAGTGTAAACTTTGGATAGGTTCTACAAGGCATGGGACTGTATAACACAGTGAGCCATGTGGTGGAAGATGGACTGTGGTTAACAGTACAAATATGAGAGTGTTATCTCATGAGCTATAATAAATGTACAATACCAATTCATGGTGTTAATAATAGGGGGTGCATGGAAAAAATATGCCAAGTGTATGCTATGGACTATAGTTAGTGGTAATCATCTGATCACGTTCTTTAATAATCTGTAACAAATATTGCACAACTATGCAAGGTTTTTGTGGAGGGGTTATGTATGGGAATTCTGCACATGTACGCTCACAACTTGTCTAATTAAAATTTTTAATTGAATACAAAAAAATCAAATACTTATGAATATTTAATCTGAAAACACTCTCCCAGAATAGACAGCTAATTTTCATATCTTATTTTTTAAAATTACTGAGGACCTAGTGGGTACCAAAGTAGTAGGTTTATTACATATGCGATGGCCCCAATGACACAGCAATGTTATTAGCAACTTATGTCAGGTCAGTAAAAACTAAACCAGAACAGGGCCTGGCATATAGGTGCACAATTATTAATTTCCTTTATGATGCTGCTTTCTTAAAAGAAAAATCAAACTGAAAACTAATCATAAATGAAGAATGGGGAGGCAGGAAGAGAAGAGAGATACAGAGGGAGACAGAGACAGAAAAAGGAAGAAAGAGGTAAATCTGTGCCTACTAACATGGAAAGATGCCCGTGACATTTTTGTTAGGGAAAAATAAAAAGCAAGTTCTAGAATAATAATGTGCAAAAGGATCCTTTTTTCAAAAAAGTAACATAAGATAATAAAAGTAATATAAACAGATGCACGTGCACACATACACACACACACACACCCCTCCACATGTAAAATCTGGAAAGATATACATCAAATTGTTAACAGTATCTGACCATGGAAATGGATTGGGAGTGTAGGAGAGAAATGGCCTTTCCATTTTTACTTTTGTATGTGTCTTCTTGCTTCAATTTTTGAATGCTCAGAAGGATGTGTTATTTTTATATTAACACTTTTCATTAAAAATGATAATAACAAACTATTAAAAGGAAGCAATGCACAACTGCTGGCACAAACTTGTCCAGGAAAAGGGTTAAAACATTAATCCCCTTGCAACTCCCCACCCCCACCCCATAAAGACACCTCTCTATCTACCATCACTACAAATGCCTATAAGCACCTGAACCCATAATCAAAGTTTGTATGGGTAATGACTGAAGCCAGGGAGGTTAGATTTGGAGTTTGAATAACAAAAGGGTCTCTGGCAACTTCAATGCTAGCCACCTATACCATAGGCTACAGAACTTATTTTTTTAAACTGCTTTATTGAGGTACAATTAGCATATGATGAACTACACGTTTAACATGTACATTTTAAGAAGTTTTGACATATGGACACACCAGTGAAACCATCACCACAACCAAGACAGTGAACATATCCATCGTGCCCAAAAGTTTCATCCTGCCCCTTTGTAAACCCTCCCTCCTCCCTCCCCCCCCCCACCTCCAAGAAACCACTTATCTGGCTGCAGATCTTTCAAATCATAACTGATTCATTTCATGACATAGCAAAAGGAGTCAGATATTTCTGGAAAATATTCACAGCTACATTCAATACTCAACTTTAAACAGGTGCTTTCCTCCTAGCTAAATCCGAAGACTTCCTTAACCTTAAGCTCAAATGTACCAATCCTTGAATCTAACCAGATTAACTGCATAGGGTTCTGCTCTGCTCTTGAAAATAGGTCTTAAAATTTTTGTGGCCCCTCCAAACAATCCCTATTTTTAAGTAAACCAAAAAGCATATTCAAAACTCTAAATCCAAAACAGGTAGAATCACTGAAAACAAGTTAATAGGCTATAACTTAAAATTGATTCTTTAGACCAACATAATTTGCCATCCAATATCCCTTTTAATAAGCCTGTGCTTCAATTGACAGTAATGGCAGAATGGTAGAATTAATTAACAATTCCTCCATCATTTTTGCCAGGCATAATCATAGGCATAGATTCATTTCTTCAACAGAAGTTTATTAAGAGTCTAGTATAAGCCAAGGCCGGATGGCAAGGAATGCCATGATTATGACCTTCATAAATTATTAAAAAGTTTAATTTTAATAAATATTTTTAACTATTCCCATGCTCTATTATGTTTCACCACAACACGCCCCACCCCCCATCTTTCTTTTAGCCTGTGGTTAAAAGCAACTCTACTGAGATGGCTTATTCTTTAACACCTTTGCAAAGCAAACAAGAGCTCTTCTAACCTTAAAAAAAATTAGTTCTTCAATAATGTTTACACAGTGTGCATTCCAGCAGTATCTTGTACGCGTAACTTTCCTAAGACATTCCACTCAGCATGTTTGCAACCCCAGAACATTTCTAGGAGTAGATTTTTAGAGAAAATGGTTACTTTCTCCAGTCATCTTCCTTGTCTCTTACCTAGTAGTGAAGCTGACTGAATAAGAATAGAATCAGAGAAGAGAGAAAAGGAAATGGGCCTGGGAGATTCTCACAAGCCTAAAATGGCTGTTTTGACTTGCACAGAAAACTCAATAAATTCTGCGTTGTCTGCCTCACCCCAGTATTTTCTCTCTCTTCCAAGAAGATACAAGGGAGATACATCTGCTATAGCTCAGGTTTTTTCAATCAAAAACATAACTTTAAAAGCACTCAAGTCATAAACAAAGTATCCAGCCTCTCTTTCTCTCTCACTCTTTCTCCTGCTCATAAATATTTGCTGTTAGAGTGCTAGCCAGGCCATTTGAATGTGGCACACTTTCTTAAACAGTGGGGAAAAAAAACAGGACCATCTGGACAATTTGGTATCCTCTTTCAAAGTGGTTCTTTGCTGCCTTTCCTTTTTCTTTGAATCTTAATTTTGAAAGCATAGAAGATATATACAATTATATCAACATATTTATGGAAGTCAGCAGGGGCAGCCAAAAGTTATTCAGGTCAAATCAGCCCAACCAATTTCTAATTTTCTGGCTAGTAAAAAAAACCCAGTAAGTCTTAACCAAAGAGAAATATTCTCCAGCTCTTCAGTCAAGACGCCATGTATGAATGTTCATGTGTTCTGACACTTCATTAACCCAAACAACATTTTAAAAACTGAGCCTGACCATATGCTCTGATGTTGAATAATTTAAAAATCACATCATTAAAATGAGCAGCACTCAGGGTTTCAAGAGTAGGAACATAGCCAATCAATGACCTTCCAAATAACCAAATTACCAGATTAAGATGGTCTGAAAGGATTTACTGGGGAATTTCTGGACAGAAAGGGACCTTTGGAGATCCATAGCTATTCAGCAACGATAAATTTGTGACAATGCAATATTCCAGTCCTATTGAGAGAGAACCTCTTCTACCTTCGCTCAAAGGTCTACTCTAAGGTAGACTTTAGCCTGAGGGAACATTGGTCTTGAAATGAAGAAAACTCAATTCATGTTAGTTCATTCCTTTGGACAACTTAATTTCTCTATTTTATTTTCCCTGTCTTAAAAGATCATATAGATGTTTCCTTTATGGGCAATGTTTGTGCAAGTAAAGTGTTTTGAGTGTTTACAAGGCTAGTAGAAAATAAATTAACACAAAGAATGATTTGTGTTAGGCCTTTCTATGCAAATGCATTCACATAACTCTACTTTCATGTGTGCAGGAGCCATTCCACCATGGCAAGGGAGGGAGCTATTTTTAAAAATATGCATAGGGCAGTCAGCAGACCTGTCTAACCAGTCTTTTGGTCTTTTGCCTCTTCTTCAGCTCCATGAACCTTTTTATTGTAAACAATTCTCTCCAGACATTTTCAGCCCCAACTAAACTAGGAATGCTGCTACAGACCTTGGATTAATTTACCATAAGTACACTAAAGTAAACACATTGCTTTCTCTTTTTCACATTGAAAACAAAAACAAAAATAAAACAAGCCAGCAAGAATTTCAAGGAATGTGGCTAAGGATCTTCTGTACTCTGCCTCACTCACTGAAAAATCAGAGTATTATTTGGGGGAAGAGCGTTTCATGAAGTCACCAGCGTTGGGCTTCTCAGTTTCATCTTCACAATCTGAAAATTACCAGCAGAATTCCTGCCCTCAAGTCGCCCCCTACAGGGTAAAAGAAACCCTCCCCATGGGGCCGTGCTTTGCGTTATTAAACAGCTTCTGTGAGCAGCAGTATTTCCCAAACTTTTTGAATTCTCAAAGCAAACTTAATTGAACACAAGTCTAGAAGAATAGGATATGACATTACCCAATACCTTACGCCAGAAATGGGATCAAGGGAGGAAAGCCTGCAGAAGCCGCAGTTCAAGTGAACTCTTCATAGTGGATCACTGTGATGTGGCCTCCTCACCAGGGAATTCTGCCAGAGAGAAAGAGGTACAAAGTCAAAAGCAGATGAAATGATTTCTTAAAAAGAGACAACTGGCAAATTTACAATTTTCAGCCTGAACAGTATGTGAGCCTGACACTGTTTTACTTACACTCCATCATGATCTGGGTTTTGTACGTGTTTTACTAACAATTCCAGACATTGATATGGTCAACGTCTTTCTCATTTTTCATGGCTGGAGGGAATTTTGCTGAATTACTCTATATTTGGTTAGCGATTCTCCCTCCTTGGACATTTAAGTTTTCCAAATTTTTTTTAAAGACCACTGCTCTTTCCAAAACAGTACTACTATGACTATACTACCACTATGAGAAAGAAAACATTTGCAGAGATCTTAAATGAAAAAGTATTTCCTCAAAGTATATTACCAAGTTAGAGGGTAAGGAATAGTTTCTGTGCCTTACTACATATTGTCAAACTGTTATCCTGGAAGATTCAGTACATTTATCACACCATCAGCACTATTAACAGGCCTGATGCCCTTAGAGTGCGGTTTACACTGAATCTTTAGCATTTTTATTTCTGCTACATTTATAAGTATATAATGGCAACTTAAAGTGGCTTTAATTTGCACTTAATTTCTTATGTAGACTGAACCTCCAGCAACCCTTACTGTCTACTCAGCATCTCCAGCTGGATGTTTCATTGCTATCTCAATCTAACAAGTGCAACTGAAGTCTAATTTCCATCCCTGTCCGTCTTCCCTCCATCTCAAACTAGTCCCCCACCAAGCATTTCCCATCTCCCTAAATGGAGCCACCCTCAACCCAGGTGCTCAGATCTCATAACCTAGGATTTATTCCTCCCTTCCCTTCTGATTTGATCCTTTGGCAAGTCCTTTTGTCTCCAACTTGGGAACACATTCCAAATCCATCCATTTCTACTGCCCTCACCCTGCTCCAAGCCACCCTCATCTCTCACCTGGACTATGGCAGCAGTCTCCTGGTTAGTCTCTCTTCTTCCATCCTTGTCCCCATAGAGCTACTCTATAGAGCAGCCAAAACCATTTTTTTTAATGTTAAATCAGATCATGTCACTCCTCTATCCAAAACTCTCCAGTGGCTTCCTATCATGCTTTGAATAAAATCCAAACTGCTTCCCCTCAAAATATGACCCTGACTTCCCTCTTTCATCTCATTCTTTGACCCTCTCCTCACTGCCCTTGCACCCTCCATTCCAGTTACACTGACACACTTCCTATTCCTCAAGTGCATCAGGTTTGCTCTTGCCTCAGGGCCTCTGCACTTGTGGTCCCTTTGACTGGAGTGCTCTGCCTCCACCCTCCACCCCCCCCCCCCAATTTTCTCACGGCCGTCTCCTTCTCCTTTTTCATATTTGTCCTAAATGTCACCTCCTTAGAGAAGCCTTTCGTGAACACTACCTGAAATAACACTGCCCCTACCCTGTCAAGTTTTAGCATTATCACCCTGTTTTATTTTCTCTGTAGCACTGAAATGATCCTGTGTATTCATTAACCTGTTTATTTTCGGCCCTTCCCCCACTGGTCTGTAAGTTCCAGGAAGGCAGGGACTGCATCTGTCTGATTCGCCATTTAATCTTCAGTGCCTAGAACAGTGCCTGGCATGTGGCAGGAACTTACCAATGCTAAATCTTACCTAAAGCAGAGAATTTGTTCCTTAACTACATTTAAGAGGTGTTACTCCCATATTTGAAATAATAATTGAACTTAAAGACCAATAGTAAAATGATGCTGCAGATTTGCTTATTCTTTCACACTCCTAGAGTTATTAACAATAATCAGTGAATGTTTACATAAATTCAAGTGTACCTACCAAGCACCTACTCCATTGAAGCCACCTTGGGGGCTACAGTGACGAGGTACTTGCAAAGAGCTCAGCCTGGAAAGGAAAAGAACTAAATATAATTAGCTGGAATGTGAGGAAGAAAATGGTGACTGCTACTAAGAGGGACATAGGATTCTTTGGGCCACAGATAAACAGTAATGGTTTTAACATTCTTTCACATGGAGTGTTAGAATTCCTGGGAATATGCTTCAATGGTTTTCAAATGTGCTAGTGTTGTTCCCTTCACAGGTGTCAGGACAAGCAAAGGGACATTTGTGGTTGTTACAATCACTGGTATAGAGAGGGGCACCACTGCTATTTAGTAAGCAGGGGGCCAGAGATGCTAAATGTCCTGCAATGCTGGCCAGGCCTGACCAGAAGTGGCTCATATCTACCCATCTGGAACATATGGGATGCTTTCAGGGATTTTTTCTCCCAGATTAACATTTTTAACATGCTGTATTTTAGGCAGTCATTTCTGAGTTGTTTTTTTCCTTGAAGTGTTCCATCATTTTGACCCCGATCCTATGCACACTATGTATTTAGCAGAAAGAAGACTTGAGCCCAAGTTTTGGATGAAGGAGAACAGCAAGGCCTGCCTGCCAGAATGTCTCTTTTGGGCCCTAGTATGGCAGGCTTCAGAACTCCAGCCCAGAGGAAAGGTACCGCGTATGACTAATGCTCAATCCCTGGCAATCAGCCCTTCCACACTGATGCCTACAGCATCCCTGCATGTTAAGATTATTTGCATTTTACTGTATGCCTGATCATTCCCTAATTACACAGTAAAACAAGGAGCTAATCCTGAGTTAAACCTTCCCAGGTGGGGGCTTATTTCCCTAAAGCAGGGATCAGGGGCCAAGAGAGTCAGGAAGGTTCAAGAAATGAGGTCTGGGGACTGGGCAGGACTGTGGGGGAAGTGGAGCACTCAGACTCCAGCTAAAAGAGCCAGCACTGCGCAGCCTGCCGCCTGCAGGTGGACCACAGACCAGGCCTTCTGCCATTTCAAGAGAGGCAGGAAATCCTGACTTTTATTGAGATTGTTTTTCAATGTGCTTTTTTAATGCTGGCCTCTAATTCAATTGCTTTTTCAAATACTGTGCAGCCTGCCACACATACACCTTGAGCTAAATTTGACCATACTTTGCTCCTTCTACCCACTGGACCCAGAAATCTGTTTGGTCACGTGCCTCCAGTGCTCCCTAAGGATTCAGGAAATTTAAAAACAAGAGTTAAATATGCTGAAAACTGGGCAAGGTTCTCAAGAAAGTGTGAGCTATGGAAAGGTTCAGGGACCCAGGTTACACCAAGTGATTGGCACTGCTTTTGTCATGCTTTTTCTTGCTCGAAAATTCTCAACTTCTCCCCATTTCTTACTGGAGCAATTTGCAAGTTTCCTTCAAGGCCCTCCAAAGTATGATCCTACCTGACCTCACCTGCCTTAGTTTTTCTATCAAGCCCCCATGTCCATCCCACATTCTAGTTGGACCAGTCTTCCTTGAGTTCCTTCAAACATGTTGACCACTCTCAGCCAAATACCCTATTTCCCCATTTATATCCTACCCACGCTTCAAGGCCTTGCTCACATCATGCCTCTCTTATGAAATCTTCTCTGTAGCAGTAAAAAGCAAAATACTTTTGAGCTCAAGGTCTGGTGTCAAGCAGATCTGAATTAGAGTCCCAACTCTGTCATTTGCCAGCTGGGTGATGGCCTTGGGCTTGTTACTTAACCTCTCTGAGCTTCAAAAGATGATAATAGTGCCTGCCTTATAGGATTTTTGAGGAATTAAATGAAATGATACAGGTAAAGTACTTAACCCCCATTAGGCACTCAATTAATCTGAGTTCTTAGTATTATTATGACCACTTCATTTTCCCTGATCTTCCTCTTCTGTAAGTGCTGTGGCCTATACATGGTCTCTTCTGTGCAAAGCACCACTGGATTCCTTGCTGTCTGTGTTTGCTCTGACTGTGCCCCAGGTATTAGTCTGCCCTAGCTCGGCTTTAAAGCTTCTTAAGGTTCCAGGAGCATGTTGAATATGACAGAGGACCCATATGTTGTATAGACACTGAATCAGAGCATTGCCCAATGAATATTACCTTGGCTCTTTAACAATTCAGCAAAGGTCCCTCTCTCCAGCAAAGGCAGGAATGCATACTGGGAAGATAAAAAATGCAGCCAGCCTCAGTGGCAGAGAGCTGTCTAAAAGTTTGGAACAAGTCTCTCTCTCTCTCTCTCTTACCTACCTACACCACCACTAAGATCATCTCCACCACATTTCCTCACCTCTCAACCTCCCCTTTCCTTCTGATGTTGGAGATGATGTATGAAGCCAATCAATGGCCTCTCTCTTCATGTGAGTATATGGGGGGCTAAACAGGCCACATTGCTGGTGTGATTTTTAGCTGGGACTAAATGGAAAGCCCATGACCTGCCACAGGAGCCTAGCCCTCTCTCCCCCAGTGTTACTCCACTTCAAGTCAGCCCCATGCTCTTATGTGTGTGATCGCTGCGATCCCTTGGGCACCCAGTGCCAGCAGGCTTTTTCCACTTGTCACTTTTCGCTGTGTTTAACAAGAGCCTTAGGTAAAAAATACCTTCATGGATGTAACTCCACTCCTGAGCGACACCTCTCCCACCACCCCCTCCCCCAGAAAACAGGGGAAGAAAAACCTTGGCACTGGAACGCAACTACCCTTAACAATCAAACAAACAAACAAAACCAAGACCGGAGATGTCCCAAACTACTTTATCCCAAAGAGTGGTTTTCTCAGCATGAAGACAGAGCCCTACCAATCGGTGCTGCCCAGGCTTAGACTCATTCAACAGCACGACGTCCCACAGTTAGATCAGAGGCAGGCAGGAAAGCATGGGGCAAAATGGGTATGATCTTTGAGACCTTATTCTCAATCTAGAAGAGACACAGAAAAATCAAAAGACCCAGAGGTTAGCCAGTTCCCCGCGTTGAAACCCACCGTTCTGATACAAGTTACCGGTTGGAGTCAGCATCATTCAAAAGTTCTCCGGCAGAAATGGGCGCGGGTCATGGGCTTTAAATAAAATCGCAAAAAGCAGGACACTAAAAGTAAATGAGGCGCGGGTGCCCAGGACCAAGACTAAGCGATTTCTCCCGCTTGCAGGGATGGCAGGGTCACCTACAGCGTGAGCCTCTCCAACTTGCTTCTTCCCCTCGCCATGCTGCCCATCAACCCGAGCTCAGGGTTCCGCACCCCGCAAGCTTTTGTGGGTGAGCCCTGCTCTCCAGGTCAGGTCGGAAAAGGTCTTATTCCGGCCGTGCTGGAAACCAGGGCAGCTCAGCCTCAAGCCGAAGACTCAGAGTGTCTTGACAAGTCCGGGGTCACCCGGCTGGGGGCGGGGAGGAGAGGGGGCGGCACTGCCCCGCTAATGATTGATTGACTGCGCGCAGCCGGAGCAGGAGGGAAACAGAGCGCCCCGGCCCTTGGTGAGCGGATGGAACGGGAGAGGGTACCTCCAGTTCCCATTAGCGGGATGTCACTGCCAGCGTACCCCAGGGGAATGCCTCCAGTGACCTCGACCAGGACCAGCAGTAGCCCGAGTGAGCGCTCCGGTGAGTGCCAGAGCGCCCTCTAGTGCGGCGCCAGGGCCGAAGGAGGAGCGGCAGGGTCTGGGTGAAGAGACAGGACCAGGCGAAGAGCCGAGGCGCATCTCTGGAAAACCTGACTCTGCAGGGGAAGGCTGGACATCCGGCTGTCCTGCGCATCTCCTCCCCAAAGCCCACCGAGGGCCCGGCGTACCCCTATCTGCGAAGTGTCCCCCAGCCCCCGTAGGCCAAGGCAACCAGCCGGCTGAGACGCAGCGGGACGTGGCTGCCTTCTCTGCGGGCAAAGCCGAGGGCATTTACCGAGAGCCTGAGGAGCCGCCGCGTCTCCACTGCCCGCTCCGCTCGGGTGGCGCCGCTGCCGCCGCCGCCCTCTCCTCCTCCTCCCTTGGGCCGCCGCAGTCGCAACCGTCAACACTCCCCGTCGCTCCCTGCGAAGGTTGCCCGCGAGGCCAGCTGTTGAACGGCTCGCGTCTGGCGCACGGAGCGCAGAAGCGGCCCTGCCGCATCCAAGCCCGCGGCGCAGGCGCGCGCCCCGCTGCCGACGCCCCGCGCGCCCCTCGCCCAGCCACGGCCCTGGCGAGCTCGCTGCGGCGGCGTCTGGGGCTCCGGCTCCAGCTGCCGGCTCGCCGGCCTGCCCGCTCGCTGCCCTCGGTGGGCTCTCGCCCGGCCAACTGCCTCCCCCCGCGGGCTCCGCCCTCCTCGCTGCCATCGCTCAGCCTGCCCGCAGGACCAATGGCAACAATGGACTAGTCCCGCCCCTTCGAGCTCCCCTGGGCCAATCGCCTTCTCCTGACGAATCGTTCAAATCACCCCGCCCCTCTCCTGCGGCCAGGCGACTGCCGAAGTTTGCCCAGGTTCTGCGGTGGCTCCTGAGGATTCCGAGGCTTTGCCCACGGCTTCCCCCCCCCCCCCCCCCGCCGCCTTTCTGACGAAGTTATAATGATTTAGAGGCTGCTACTTACCCGCTCTGCCAACCCCCATCCGACCTTTGCGTGAGCGGGTGTAATACAGTCAAGCAGAACCGTACTGTTGTCAGCTCATCCCTGAGGCCGGACTGGCTCAGCCAGAACTTACTCATTGCAAGTATATGGGAGCCTCTTATATTTTTTAATGTAACATTTTTTGTGATCTATATATATTCAAAAAAATACAATTTAAAAAACTAATTTAAAAAAGAAACACCCAAAAAACAGTAGTTCCGAAGGTACTACCTCCGCACTGATCATTTTAGTCGCGTGTACAAGGTCACTGCCAGCGTAGGCTAGACAACTTCCAGCGATGCCGGACTCAAATGGTTCCGCGCACTGCGCTTGGGTCTCTGCCTCCTAGGCCGCGGCTGAGTGAACCCGCGCCCTAGTAACCTCTGCCCCCTCAAGGCCACGCAAAGCCAGCCTTGTCCCCTCTCCCCTATGGTGGGCGAAGTATTTGAAAACAACTCTTCAAATGAGTGGCCCCACTGGTCCTCTAGGCTTTGTTCCTCCGAAGACCTGGATTCAAGGCCCTTCCTCTCTGAGTTGACACCAATCACTTTATATCTTTAAAAAGTGGTAGGCAGGAGCTAAGTGACCCTTTTGCACAGAGCAGACCAACACAGCCACGTCCCTTGTCCAGACACTAGACTTTTCCACTCGAGCTCCCTAACATGGCATTTGCGTACTTAACTGCCATATCACGCAGCTGAGTCGTTAAATTGTCAACTCAACCCTGGGAGAATTCTCACTGTTGCAGACCTCACTGGGGGGTGGGGGTGGGGGGCTGGTTTCCACTTGATTAGTTGGTAATTTTCTTTTCTTTTACTTGGCTAAGTCCACACTCTTCTACCTAGATCGGGTGGCTATTTGCGAATGGCTATTTGCTATTATCTCTCTCTCCATCTCTGCTTGCTAGCACTGCCTTTGCTCAGGCCCTCATCCTGTTGCACCACACTCCCCACCAGCCTGGAACTGATCACCTTGCCTCTACGATTGCACTCTCCCAGCTGGCCTCCCGACAGCCCTGTCCTCATCCATTTTACACCAGAAGCGCAGTTGTCTTTAAAACACAAACATGATCGTGTCGCCACACCCCATGATAAGATCCCAAACCCACAGCATATCGCAAAATGTTAAAATTGGTGGATCTCGGTATCTGGGGGTGGGGATGGATTGGGGAGGATGTATTCGTTTTGCAACTGTCCTTTAACTTTGAGAGTATTTGAGAGTATTTCAAAATAAAGACCAACCACGAAGCCTTTGGTGATCTGGTCTCACCTGCTCAGCCTCTTTTCTAGCAGTTCCATCTCCACCACAGAACACTCTATGCTTCAGGTAAACAGAAGTTTCTGGTGTTTTTCAAATGCCTTTAATGCCAAGTCTGGAATAACCTTCTCCCTACACTCCTAGAACTGCCCTACAATACTCTGATGTATCTCATTCATTCATTGAACAAGTAAATATGCCATGAGCGACTACCATGTGTCAGGTACTGGGGCATAAAATATGTGCAAGATTTGATCCCTTCATCAGGTGTTCCAGAGTGGTGTGTGACGATCCTGTGTTTCCATTCACACTGCCACACTGAAATCAAGGCAGCTAATTGGAATAATTGGTTTGAACTTCATACTCATTCAAATAACTGAAGGGTGGGATAACTGAAACAGAATGGGATTTTCTCTGCCAATTATCATTAAATAATATTCAAACCCATTCCATTAATGTTGGCCACTTGAAGGCTAGAGACCATGGCCTTTTCCTTCATGTTTAGCTTTTGGGAAAAAAAAAATCTAAGTGTTCTATGTGTGTGTTGGGTTCTTTTTCCTTTTTCTTATTCTTATTCAAGATCAGGATAGCAATTTGTAACCTACCTTAGGTGTTACTGTTTCTGAGTCTGAAGAGGGAGCACATGGACAGGACTGTATGTTGTAAAAACGAATCCGCTGGAATCACACACTCACAGAACTTCAGCATTAAAAGGGACTTTTAAGCTAATTTAGTCAAAACTCCATCCTTCATGCTTGAACTACTGTGTGGGCTGTTTTTTGGGTTGTTTACAAAGTTCTCAGCTCCTCAGCCTCTGAAAGCAGGCTTTGTTCTCTCTGTTAAAATATATGGCTCACTGGATGTTCTGAGGGGAGGGAGAGGGAAAAACAGGTGTAATACGGGGGCATATCAGGACTTCGGAATTGTCCTGAATGATGTTGCAATGACAGTTAACTGGCTATTATATATCTTGTCATAACTTACAAAATTGTGTGGGACAGAGTTTAAACTATAATGTAAACTGTAATCCATGCTCAGTGGCAAGGCTCCAAAATGTGTTCATCAATTGTAACAAATGTCCCACCCTAATGCAGGATATTGTTAATGTAAGTATGGGAGGAGTAGGGAGGGGGGCATATGGGAATCCCCTATATTTTTAATGTAACATTTATGCAAACTAAGTATCTTTTAAAAAATATTTAAAAATATATATATATGGCTCTACATCACTCTCGAGTGATCTGAGGGGTGCCCAGAAGGCTTCTCTGCCCATTTTTTCCCCTAGGGTTAGATGTCTCCTCAGGGCCTCTAACATGTGAAACAACCACATGTTAACATTTATTAGTTATTAACACTTAGCATAAGAAAAGCTGCACAGGATAATGACAAAAACAAATTTAAGGTACCTGTACCAAATTATAGTTTTCAAACTGTTTTCACTTGTTTGTCATATTCAATCCTCATAGTAATCTGAATAAATACCTTGATTTTCACTTTGCAGGGGAGGAAGCTAAGACTTACCTAGGTTGAAGCATTCCTCGGTCATTTGAATTCCAGCTCTGTAATTAACCTTGGGCAAGTTACCTTGCCACTCTAGGCCTCAGTTTCCCCATCAGTAAAATCAGATGAGATGCTTTCCAAGGTTCCTTTCAGATGTGTTTATAATGCCTCCACTCCTGCAGACCAGCGTTCCAGCTGTCAGTGTCAGGCCACTGACAGGCTGGGCATTTTAATGGTGGCAAGAAATAATTCTGGTGCTAGAGGTACCTTTTGGAAAGGACTGTCTCTGGTGGAATGCCAAAGCAGACAGCATGAGAGCAGTGAACACTAGAAGGAAGAAAGTAGGAGAAAGGGTAAAAAAGAAGCCCTGGACCCCCAACTCACTTACTTCCTAGGTCTATAATACAACCACTTCAATTCAAAGTTTGAACTAAAAATTCCAACTTGTTTGCTTTAATGATTTAAGAGTCTGTTATGCAAACCTCAATTAAAGTCTGCTTTGGCAAACTATTTGATCATATTCAGACAATAATTGCCATAGTAAATTCCATGAAGAAATCTATTGCATGTCTCCTGCCTACTTCTTATAGCAAAAGAGGGCAGATAAGAAAGTACAGCCTACAAAAGTCATTTGTAAGGAAAACCAACGGGTGAATGCATGCGTTTTAATAATTCATACAAGTTCAGAGGTGATATACTTCCTCTCCTCCATTCACTCACTGAGAGTACTGGAGGAGCACTAAGGCACAGCCAATGTAATAAGTATGTATTTGCTTCATCTTACCAAGAAAATATAGGCTTTATACCTAATATAAAAGGAAGTTAAGAGACCAGGTAAAAACTGGTGATCTTCGAACTGGTTGCACAAGAAACTGAAAGTTAATTCCAAAGAAGATAAGCCACTTAACAGTTTGTTCTTTTTAGAGTTATTAAAAACATGTTTAATTATGGTAGGATCAGTTTGGGCCTATAGACATCTAATCAGTTTTTCAGTAAATGGCCATAAAGTCAGAATAAATAACACTAACCTACTTCACTGAGTTTTCACAAGAATTAATTAATGATTATAAAGAGTTTCAGAAGATTCATAAAACATTGGCCTAGGAATCAAGAGACTTAGATTTTAGTCTAGATTGTACCTTCAGTAGCTGTATGGCCTTGGGTGATTAATTTATTTTCTCTGGATCAGTTTCTCTATCTGTAAAATGAGAGGGAATTAGGCGAAATAATCTCTAAATTATACTTTGGGTCTAACATTCTAATACTCAAGGACTCACCATCCTTTTTAAAAGTAGCTTAAAACAGCAATATACTTTTGGTTTTTCTAAAATTGGATTCCTGGAAAAGTTTCCAGAAGGCCCTGCTGTTCCCCAGATACAGTCAGTTAGGGATGCTGACCCCAACAATTGTCCAAATATGATCTGAGCAAAATGTAATAACGATACAAAAAGGAGAAAAGAAAATGGAATCTAGACTTTCACATTCATAAACATGTAAATGGAAGCCCTTTCTTAGTCAATGCAAACACATACTTTCCCCTTCCTATCTTTTTTTCCTTTCTTTTCTTTACAAGATTTTATTACTCTATCTCTTTTCTAAAATGAATCTGGGGCGCTCATTTACCAGCTCTCAAACACCATTTGTAAGATGACTTGAAGAGATACTTTGAAAGGAAAGTGACATATGAGGAGGAAAAAAAACAGGATAAAAAATTGTATATATTGGGAAACGGACTTTGGCCCAGTGGTTAGGGCGTCCGTCTACCATATGGGAGGTCCGCGGTTCAAACCCCGGGCCTCCTCGACCTGTGTGGAGCTGGCCATGCACAGTGCTGATGCGCGCAAGGAGTGCCGTGCCACGCAAGGGTGTCCCCCGCGTAGGGGAGCCCCACGCGCAAGGAGTGCGCCCGTGAGGAAAGCCGCCCAGCGTGAAAAGAAAGTGCAGCCTGCCCAGGAATGGCGCCGCCCACACTTCCCGTGCCGCTGACGACAACAGAAGCGGACAAAGAAACAAGATGCAGCAAACAGACACCAAGAACAGACAACCAGGGGAGGGGGGGAAATTAAATAAATAAATAAATCTTTAAAAAAAAATTGTATATATAACATAATCTCAACTAGGTTAAAGAATAGTGCCTATATTAAAGATTAGATGGACATATACTGAAAGGTAATAGTTCTGGTCTCTGGCTGGTAGGATAAAGGGGGAGATTTTCTTCTTCATTCTGGCTTTCATTTAAGACAATGGATGTGCATTATGTTTATAATCAAGATAAGGATGTGTATTTATATATATAATTTCTCTTCAACAAAAGGAAGAGGAGTGACTCCTTTTTACAGGCAGCATAGGATAGTGGTTGAAATGATAGGATTTGGAGTCAGAGTGCCTGAGTTTGGCTCAAAGATTTACGATGTGTGGCCTTGGCCAAGTTATTTAACCTCTCTGAGCCTCAGTTTCCCATTTGTAAGATGATGATAATGATAAGGGACTTACCTCATAGAGTTATTGCCTGAATTAAAAGAGCTACTCTGTGTAAGTGCTTAATACAATGTGTGGCACATTGTACGAATTATTAATATTAGCCATTATTAAAAATTTTAAAGATTTGCTATAAATATGTATGCACATGGCAGAGAAGGATCAAACAGTGCAGAAGTCTTTACAAAAAAAAATAGAAATAATTTTCTCTCCTCAACTACCAGTTTCACCCCTAGAAAATAACTACCGTTAACAGCTTCTTATGTATCCTTCCAGATTTTTTAAGGCAAATGCACACATGTATCCTCTTTAAAACACACACACATGTGTATGCACACACAGAATCACAGCATTCACACCATTCTCCACCTTGATTTTTCATTTAATGCTCTTTGTTGGAAATTTTTCCATAGCAGAATGTCTGGAGTTACTCCTTATTTTTAACAGCTACATGGTGTTTCATGGCATGGAAAAGACCCCGTGGGTGGACACTTTGTTCGATCCTGGTCTTCAGCTATTTCAAGCAATACTGCAAAAATATGTATGCATAAATATCTTTGTATAGACATCAGGTACTTTTTAACAGAGTATGTACATGTTTTGTAACTTTTTAATTATAAAGTAATTTCAGACTTACCAAAAGTGACAAGAAAGCCCATTTCTTTCACTCATTTTCCTTAATTGTTAAAGTTTTTGTCAATTTCCTTTATTATTTCCTCTTAATATATGTGCATATTACTTTTTTTCTGAACCATTTGAGAGCAAATTTTAGTCATGATGTTCTTTTACCCCTAAATACATTGGCATGTATTTCTCAGTATAAAAGATTTCTCTTACATAAACGCAGTGCAAATATTAAAATCAGGAAATTAATATGATAAAAAATGCTATTATCTAATCTAGAGGCTTTATTTATAATTCTCTAATTGTACAAATAATCTTATTTGTACCAAAGAGAAAAAAACTTTTTGGGGGCCCAGGTTGTAATTCAGGATCCCATGTTGCATTTGTCATTTCTATCTGGCCTTCTTAAGTCTTAGGCAGTTCCTCAGACTGTCTTTGCCTTTCATGACCTTCACATTCTTTTCAATATTTTTAATATTGTTTATTTTAAAGCAACCACAAACGCACAGAAAAGTTGAAAGTGCAGGACAGAATGTCTGTATTGTTCTTTCCCCCGGCACCATGTGAGTAAGCTGCCAACTGGATGCCCTATCACCCCTGAATAAATTAGTGTATTTTCTACAAACAAGGACATTTTCCTATCTAACTGTGAATCAGCCATCAAAATCAGAAAATTAACATTCATAGATGCACATGCAATCCTTAGACCCCATTGAAGTTACACCAGTTGTCCCAGTAAGATTTATTATAGCAAAAGAATCAAGTTCATGTGTCATGTCTTTTTTGTCTCTTTCAGTCTAGAATATTTCCTCAGTCTTTCATTGACATTCATGACCTTGGCATTTTTGAAAGCTACAGGACAGTTATTTTGAAGAAGCTCCCTCAAGTTGGATTTGTCTGATTAGATTCAGATTATGCAACTTTGGCAGGATTATCACAGAAGTAAAACTGTGCTCTAATTGCATTCTATCAGGTGGAGCATGATTTCAATGTGTCCCATTACTGATGATATTCACTTTGATCACTTGAGGAAGGTGGTATGTGCCAGGCTCCTTTCAACTAATAAACATTATGTGAGAAGGTGATTTGAAACTGTATAAAGACTCCGTTCCTCATGAGACTTTTAATTTACTCATTTATTTATATCAACATGGATTTATTGTTTCCTATTTTATTCAATGGGTTATAATCCATTACTAACGTTATTTACTTTGGTGCTCAAATTGTCCTAGATTTGACCAGTGGGCATCCCTTCAAGCTGGCTTCTGGGTTCCTTTGTTATGTCCCCATCATTCTTTGAGCACTTCCTTACTTTCTAGCAAAAGATATTCCCTGGAATCAAACATTTCCCTGGAATCAAACATTTCCCCAAGGAGATCTGGCTCCTTTCTGTTGAAAATGGTATTTAGAAACCAAACCTGGGTACGAGGTGTGTATAATGCTATAGGTGTGTATACTGCTATTGGTATGTTACTGCTCCCAGGCCCTCTCAGAGGCCTCACACACTTTTACTCACACGTGCACACACTCATGCATGCATGCACATGCACACACTTTTGTATCTATATTGATCTCCATATCTATTTATCTAATTTAGCAAACCATGAGTTCACTCTGTCATTCTAGTTTTCTCTTTCTGTATTTGTAATAATTTATGACAATGAGAAAAGTAGCTTTCATTATTCTTAATATATCTACTCATATTATTAATTGCCCTGTATGTAAGTTTCCCAGGAGCCTTCTAAGGTGGTCACTGCCTTCTGGTATTCATGCCTTCGTGTAATCATCTCCCCTTGAGTATAAGCTCAACCTAGTGAATCCTAATGATAAAATACGGCAAGAGTTATGGGATGTCACTTCTAAGCTTAGGTTACAGGAAGATTCTGGCTTATGTTTAACTCACTCTCCTTGCATTGTCTCTCTCTCTCTCTCTCTCGCTTTCTCTCAGAGGGAAGCCTGCTGCCATGTTACCAGCTGCCCCATGGAGAGACCCATGTGGCAAGGAGCTATGGGAGGCTTCTGGCCAATGGCCATCTTAATAACTCAGGCTTTCCATTAACAGCAGAAACACTACCAGCCTGGGCTGAAAGGACAAAAATGGGACAGAATGAAGGAAGATTACTCTAAGGGCAGAGCCATGAATGCAGATGTCTGGGCCAAGAGGGCAGGGCCGCCACCTTGATGAGCACAGAAGACAGAACATCAACCCACAGAGGATTATTCTCACATCTTGGAATCTAATGGAATTTCCCCTGCTCGATTTCAGATTTGCTTGGGACCTGTGGCCCCTATCTCCCTTCCAGTTTCTCCCTTTTGGAATGGGAATGTCCATCCCATGCCTGTCCCACCGTTGTATTTTGAAAGCAATAACTTGTTTTCTTATCTCAAAGGTCCATAGATGGAGAGGAATTTTGCCCCAGGATATCCCAAATCTCACCCTTAACTTATTTAGATGACATTTTGGATTTAGAGTTGATGCTGGGGTGGAAGGCTTTAGTGGATGATGAGATGGGGTAAATGTATTTTATATGTGGAAAGGATATGGATTGGGGGTGGGCAGAGGGTGGACTGTTGTGGGTTGAATTGTGTCTCACAAAAAGATACGTTGAAGTCCCTACTCCCGGTACTAGTGAATGTGATCTTATTTGGAAATAGGATCATTGCAGATGGAATTGAAGTTAAAATGAGGTCAGGGAAGCGGATTTGGCCCAACGGATAGGGCATCCGCCTACCACATGGGAGGTCCGCGGTTCAAACCCAGGGCCTCCTGACCCGTGTGATGAGCTGGCCCATGTGCAGTGCTAATGCGCACAAGGAGTGCCTTGCCATGCAGGGGTGTCCCTGGCATAGGGGAGCCCCATGCACAAGGAGTGTGCCCCATAAGGAGAGCCGCCCAGCACGAAAAAAGTGCAACCTGCCCAGGAATGGCACCGTGCACACACAGAGAGCTAATGCAGCAAGATGATGCAACAAAAAGAGACACATATTCCCACAGAAGAACACACAGCAAATGGACACAGAGAGCAGACAACTTGGGGGGAGGGGGAAGGGGAGAGAAATAAGTAAAAATAAATAAATAAATAAATCTTTTTTAAAAATGAGGTCATATCAGAGTAGGGCAGGCCCTTAATCCGATATGACTGATATTCTTATAAAGAAGGTAGAAGAGACATGGAGAGAAGAAGGTAGTGTGAAAATGCCGACAGAGTATGAAGTGTTGTGGCTGCAAGCCAAGGAATGCCAAGACTGCTAAAAAAATTACCGGAAGCTAGGAAGACGCAAGGAAGTATTCTCCTCTATAGCTTTCTGAGGAAGCATGACCCTGCTGACACCTTTATTTTTTACTTCTAACTTCCAGAACTGTGAGAAAATTAAATCCTGTTGTTTTAAGCCATGTTTGTGGTAATTTATTACAACAGCCCTAGGAAACTAATAAAAGAACTGTAAAGGTGGGGGGAAAAAACCTAAGATATTTGTTTACAAAGAACAGCAGTATGGTTTCAAACAGTTTGTGAAAATTAAATTTTAGACTTACAAGAACCTTTTCAAAAAGGGCTCCCTTGCCCTCTGTTAAGTTCTGGATTAATATCTACCTGAGAAAGGGCCATTCCTTTTTTGGCCCATCTTTCAACTTTAGGGTTGCAATTTGTGCAAATATTGTTATTTACCTGGAGCTCTAGCTATTCTGGTTTTATGTCTCTGTTCCTTGGGGTAATACTTATAATGAACATTTATAAAGCATTTTATGAAACTTTGTTATCTCATTTATTCCTTATAATAGTATTATGAGCATGGTATTTCTGTCCCTATTTAACAAACAATGAAAAACTAAACCACTAAGGATGTGAGTTACCCAAGATCACACAGCTAGTCAGTGACAAAACTGGGACTAGAACTCAAGTCTTCAGACTCCAAACCCTGAAATCTCTTTATTCCATTCTACTACCTCCCTGGATTCTTCTCCTTCAAGGAAGTATTCTTGAAGGTTTGAGTTCCCCTTCCAAACTGGAGTCTGAATATGTAGAAATGCCTGCCCAATCTGGCAGACTTTAAGTGGCAGGCCAAATCAGCTCTTCGGAAGGGATTTGTATTTAAATGTCTCGGAAACTCTTTATTTCATCATTAAAATACAATTTTTAGAAATATCTTGGGGACATTGAGATTATTACTTTTGCTGGAAAAAAATTATATATTAGGAAAAAAGAAAAGAAAAGAAATCCAGAGCCTTCACCACTAACACTATGTTGGGAACTGGTTTTGCTGTTCAGTGGTGAACTTTATTTAAGAAGGTAAGCCAGATGCCACTGAAACAAATTGAATGTCCTTCAAAGGGGTGGATTGAATACGTTGCAGTGCAAAGAAATATTGGGTTGACATTAAAAAAAGAATGAGGCAGATCAATATGTGCTGATAAGGAGTGATTTTTAAGATAGCATAAATGAAAAGAGAATACAGATACAAAACAGTGTGACCAGTAGCCTACCATTTAAAACATTTGTATATGCGTAGAATAATAGAAAATCTCAGGAGAGATACACAAGACGCTAAAATAGGGGATGCTTCTGGTGAGGGCAAATGGGTGACTAGGGTGGGAAGTAGACTTACTTTCCACTGTGTATCCCTTTGTACTGTTTAAATTTTTCCCATGTGCTTGTATTATCTGTTAAAAATATTTTAGTTATATAGGGTTTTACAATTTTTAGAGTATTTTCGTATATGTGATTTTACTATACACGCACCCAAGGAAGTATTATACCTTTTTTGCAGAGACATTCGAACTGATTCCAACCTTGAACCTACTTTTCAGCTTCCTCGCTCCACTCCCTCACACACTCCAGCCACACCTTAGAGAAGATTGATGTATACTTTTCCTCTCTCCCTGCCAGCAGGGCCTCCAGCTCCACTCTCTCACTCCCTTCTAATTAATGTAACTAGGCATTGTGTTCCATAATTACAGGGTTTGTCAGTGAAATCAATAGTTGCCTCCCTTGTGACAGTGACATTTTAGCTCCATCAGTCTCCCCAGAGCCCGGCAGCTTCTCTGAGCCAACGAAACTCCTGAGATTATTAACATGTCCCTTTACTCTCACTCATTTTCATGCATGTAAGTAAATGAGCAGATTCTGAATTCACATGATTTCGTATACCTTACCTATGATTATTTGGAGGTAAACTGGCAAATTTATATTTTTAATGGCTTTAACAAGGTCTAATTTACATACCACAAAATCCCCCATTGTAAGTGTTGAGTTCTATGATTTGCAATAAATGTAGAGAGTTGCAACCTCATGTGTGTAGTTTTTCATGATAATCTTAAAAAATCTAAATGAAAAACTCAGTTTCTCTCTTCTGACCTCAACTCCCCAATCCATTCCCTACCCAACTCCTTAAAGGAAGCCTTCTAATTCCATTACTTCCTTAGAACCAAAGCATGTCAGAGCACTCTGGGAAGTCAGCTAGAGATGGGGAAACCGAAATCCAGATAGAGCACATACTTGCCCAAAGTCACATATCAGGTTAATTTTAGAGTCAGGGCTAATACCCAGGACTCTTATTCCAAACCCACTACACTTCCCATTAGAGCCCGGAGCCTCTTCTCTCACACACTGCTAAATATCCTGGAAATCAATATATCAACCCACATCTAGCAGTTTGCACAGCTGAATCTGAAGATTTGATGAGGGAGAAAGGTTTTGGGCAGAGGGGGGTGTCTAGAGAATAGGTAGGAAATAGAAGCTCTTTTCCCTCACATTCTTTTGGGTGATTTTTTCTTAATATTTAGCACAAATAACCAAGAAGATCGATTGTTTTCTATCCAGAGAAGGGTCTTATGGTTACCAATCAATATTATCTGTCATCATTATTATTACTGTTCTTATTGCATTTTCTCCAGCATATGTTATCAAGATGTGAAGGTGGTATGAAACAGGAGCAGATGAAACCACATAGGCACTGCTTCCTGCTTTTGCCAAAAATTGCTCTAAAATTAGCCCTTAATCCCTACGGATTTGAGCCAGGGAAAGCAATTTAGTTTCACATCTTGTTTTTCTAGCAATCAGTCTGTAACAATTAAACAACTGGTGACAGAGAAAGAAATATACTTCATATTTTTCTTTGAAGAGAACTGCAAATGTTCTCTGCCATCAACTAGAGTGGCAGTTGGTGTTTTGAGATGTTGATGATGGCAATCTGAACTTAATGAGAAAACTCCAAAATGTTAGATGAACATGGAATCACTGTCAACAATTTTCGTGTTTGTGTTAATAGTCACATTTCCCCCTTAAAATCATATCTTTCTCCCCAATAATTCCCTCTTTAAGAATGTATCCTAAGGAAAAGCGGAGATTTATGTACAAAGAGATTAATCACAATGTTCATGTAAAAGAGTGAAACATTGGAAATACCTAGAAGCAATGGGGGAGAGTTGGTTTCCTAGGGCCGCTATAACGAAGTCCACAAACCAAGAGGCTTAGAACAATCAAAATGTATTCTCTCATAGTTCTGGATGTTAACAGTACCAAATCAAGGTGTCAGGAGAGCCTTGCTCCCTCTAAAGTCTCCTTTCTTGCCTCTAGCATTTGGTGGCCCCAGGCATTCCTTGGTTTGTGGCGGCGTAACTCCAATTTCTACCTCTATCTTCACATGGTAGGCTTCTCCCTGTGGGTCTCTGCTTCACATGGCCTTCTTTCCTACATGTCTCTGTGTCTATATCTCTTCTCTTATAAGGACATTGGTCACATTGGATTAAGGCCCACCCTACTCATCCTAACATCTGAAAAGACCTTATTTCCAAATAAATTTGCATTCACAGGTACTAGGGGTTAGGACCTTGACATATCTTTTGGGGGAAATACAATTCACCTCATACCGGGGATTATTATGTTAAATATGATACTTTCATAAAAGGACATTTTATGCAATAATTAAAATCACTTTTTTTTTGGTCAACAATAGTGAGGGTTTAAAAAGGTATGGAATTTTTCCTTTTGGAGTAATGAAAACATTCTAAAATTCACTGAGGTGATTGCACAACTGTGATGAAAATGAGAGCCACTGAATGTACACTTTGAATGGATTATACCATTGCATGGGACTATATAACACAGGGAATCCCGTAGTGGAGGATGGGATGTGGTTAACAGGACAAATATGAGAACATTGTCTCCTGAACAGTAACAAATATGCAATATGAATACATATTATTAATAATAGGATGGTTTGTGGGGAAATACGCCAAGTGTAAGGTATGGATTATAGTTAGCGGTAATATTTTGAGGATGCTCTTTCATCAGTTGTACCAAATGTTCCACAACAATTCAAGGTGTTGGTGCTGGGGCAATGTATGGGAATCCTGTATAGTATGCATGATTGTTTTGTAAACTCACAACTTCTGTAATAAAAAAATCACTTCTCCAAATAAATGTTTGTTTCTAATGGCTTCACTGAGATATAATTTATATACCATAAAGATCATAAAGATTTAATGTAAGATGTAAGGGTTTTAGGATATTTACAAAGTTGTGGGACCATCACATAATGTAATCATAGAATATTTCAGCACCCTGAAAAGAAACACTGTACCTATTAGCAGTTACTTTCTGTTCCCCTAACCTTCTCCTCCAGCCCTAGGCAAATACTAACCTACCTTTTTTTCTATAGATTTGATTGTTAGGACATTTCATATAAATATTTCTTCTTTAAAGATTTATTTATTTATTTATCTCCCCTTCCCATCCCACCCCCCACCCCAGTTGTCTGTTCTCTGTGTCTATTTGCTGCGTGTTCTTCTTCGTCCGCTTCTGTTGTTGTCAGTGGCACGGGAATCTGTGTTTCTTTTTGTTGCGTCATCGTGTTGTGTCAGCTCTCCATGTGTGCGGCACCATTCCTGGGCAGGCTGCGCTTTCTTTCGCGCTGGGTGGTTCTCCTTACAGGGCGCACTCCTTGTGCGTGGGGCTCCCCTACATGGGGGACACCCCTGCGTGGCGCGGCACTCCTTGAGCGCATCAGCACTGCGCATGGGCCAGCTCCACACGGGTCAAGGAGGCCCAGGGTTTGAACCGCGGACCTCCCATGTGGTAGATGGACTCCCTAACCACTGGGCCAAGTTCGATTCCCTAAATACTTTTAATGACATGAGAAAATGTGCACACTATGATTTAAAGTGAAAAAAAAAAGATAAAAAATCGTTAATATTGTGCAATTCCAACTTGCCTAGGTGTGCAGAGAAAGAAAAAGAACCAGGTAAAAATACATCAATAAAACATAATGGAGTGCTTAATAATATAATACAGGAATGTTCTACCACAAGATGTTAAAAAGGTGGTGATACATGAGAAAAATAAAACTAACGCAATTTATAGACTATGATTAACAACAATGTTGTAATGTAGCAAAAGCAAAGTTGATACTGTATTAATGCTAAAGGTCAAAAACAGAATATGGGGTTTGGCAGCACCTAGTAAAGAAAGGCACACCATTATGTTAAGCCCTCAGTGTTAATGCACATAAGCTATGAAACTTGTTCTTCAAAGGTTGGAGCTTGGTGGTTGCTGTGGGTTCTGAGGGGTGCAGGGAGGAATGAATGGAACATGGGGCATCTTTTGGGCATTGGAATTGTTCTGCATGATCTTGAGAAGACAGATACAAGCCATTGTACACTTTGTCCTAACATATGAAAATATACGGTACAGATTGTAGGCCATGGTGTAAACCATTGACCAAGGGCAGTGGCAGTGCTTTGATGCTTTTTCATTAATTGTGGCAGGTGTACCATACTCATGTGGGATGTTGTTGATAAGGGAGAATGTGGGGGAAGGGGTGGGGTGTATGGAATCCCCTATATTTTCTATGTGACTTTTCTGTAACTTAAAGCTTCTCAGAAAATAAAGTGGGAAAAAATGAGACACTAGGGGAACATACAGAAGAAATTATCAGTATACATGAAAGACAACAGATCTTATGGTGATGAAAGGTACAATGCAAAAAAAGTTTTTATTTTCAAATGTTTAATTTTATTTTTATTGGCTTTGAATTGCAGGAGGGTTGAAACTGGGGCAGGGGAGGTTCACTGGTGCAGAGTGTCAATAGTGGAGGGATGTGTGGGAAGGGATGCCCCTGGGACATGCCTCTATGGAATATGAATATGTTCATGTGGTCATGAGGTGTTGTCTCAGTGGATAGAGACCCACACAATAACAGACAGAATATTGAATTCCCATCCTGGGGAGTCCTGCTATATTCTCTCATGGAGTAGTGAGAATCTCTGGAGTATGTGAGCAATGCCTAGCAAAGAAGGACAGACCAATACACTAGGCCCTTGATATTGGAACTTGTACTTATAAACCTTGTTCTTGTGGAATCAAAACTTAGCCTAGTAATATATATTCCCTAAGAGTTACCTCCTGAAATCCTCCTTGTTGCTTAAATGTGGCCTTTCTCTAAGCCAAATTCAGCATATAAATTCACTACCTTCTCCCCAGTATGGGACATGATTCCTGGGGATGAGCCTCCCTGGCACCAAGGGCTTAATACCAAATACCAACTATCTATTCATTTGGAAAAAGACCTTGGCCAAAAGGGGGAAATATTAAATAGAAATTACTTTTTATGGCTAGGAGATTTCAAAATGAGTTGGGAGTTCATTCCATAAATGTAATTTTTGCACGTCTTGGGAGGATCTCACTGACTGCCACAGAAATGATGTCTTAAGCAGGGGGGGCCCTTGGGTGCTCTAGAGACATCTAGACACTATAGGCAGGGTGGGCAGCCCCAGGAAATCAGCACCCCATCAATGGGCCTTACCTTGGAATATATGATAACCCATCTCCCGAATGTATCAGAGTTAGACTCATTTATAATTTTCCTACACATGGTTCTTCTGCCATTTATTTGAACATATAATTAGCACTATATCTATTAAATATATGTCCCAGAGGCTTAAATCTTCTGGCCATTCATATGCTTGTTGAACCCTAAATCTCCACAGAGTTGCATCCAACTCCTACTCTCCAGTTCATCAGATTCACTGAGGACAACTAACAAAAGGATTATTATGGACGATGTCCATCTCCCAAATCAGAGGGTATCTACAACAGTAAGCAAGACAGTTTCATCCATCTGACCATGAGATCTAAGTCCCCACTCAATTGGAAGCACATTGGGCATCACCATACCAAAATCCTCAAGATTGAGGAATGAACAAACATAAGGGGGGACTGTAACTATGGAATAAAGTATATTTATTATTATTCTAGCAATGGAAGAACTTGTAACATTAATATAAAGACAGTGGTCACTAAAGGTGCTCAGGGGAGGAAGAGGGAAGAATCAGTATAATATGGGGATTTTGAGGACATTGGAATTGTTCTGTATGACATTGTTATGATGGATACAAGCCGTTATACATTTTGTCAAAACTTTAAAAATTGTGCGGTGCCAAGTATAAACCATAATATAAACTATAGACCATGCTTAGTAGCAATGCTTTAATATGTGCTCATAAATTGTAACAAACGTACCACACTAATAAAAGATGTTGTTAATGAGGGGAAAGTGTAGGAGGGCAAAGGGGTATAGTATATGGGAATTCCCTATATTTTTTTATGTAGCATTTATGTAATCTAAAGTGTCTTTAAAAATAAAGAAAATAGTCAAAGAGAAAAAAGAGAATATGGGATTTGGTTTTTTGAGATATGAACATGATTATTCATTTTTTCTCTTCTTCATTTTTTTCATTATTAAGGAGACCTCGACTAGATCATTTAACTAATCTGTGTTCTTCCATATATCTTTCTGAACACTAGAAGAACAATTGAGTTAGTAGTTGGTATTAGATGAGATAAAAGTGTCTGGAAAGAACATTTTAGTAGTAATGCTTCATAACTTGTTGAGCTACCTTTTTCTGTTCTTTAATTTTTGTGAATTTGAAATAAAGTTATTTAAAAACAGAAGGGACTGGAGGTGCAGTTAATGTTGGGGTTTAAGATATATTTAGGGGATTTGAATCTCTGGACTGACAATGTGATAGCCAGATCCTGAGCCTCAACAGACTCCAGCACCTACAATCTGATTTATTGGACTTACCACACTCAGCTAAGATGGAGGTGAAGAAGGACAACCACCACACCATGGAGCCTAGAGTGATTACAACTGAAAATGGGAGGATTGCATCCAGCATCCAGGTGGAATCTGAGCCTCCTCTTGACATAAAGGTGCAATGGACACAACCAATCCAGTGTCCACATAGAAGAGGTGGCATTGGATTGGGAAAAGTGGACATAATGGACAAAGGGTATGGGGAAAGGCAGGAAGAGATGAGAGGTGGAGGCGTCTTCGGGACATGGAGCTGCCCTGGATGGTGCTTCAGAGGTAATCACCGGACATTGTAAATCCTCACAGGGCCTACATGATGGAATAGAGGAGAGTATGGGCCATGATGTGAACCAATGTATATGAGGTGCAGAGGTGCCCAAAGATGTACTTACCAAATCCAATGGATGTGTCATGATGATGGGAACGAGTGTTGTTGGGGGGGGGGAGAGGGGGGGGTGGGGGGTGGGGTTGAATGGGACCTCACATATATATTTTTAATGTAATATTATTACAAAGTCAATAAAAAATAAAAAAAATTAAATAAAAAAAAAATAAAAAAAAAATAAAAACAGAAGGGAGTATCCAATAGATATTCAAATATGTAGGAATTAAAAATGATAAATATGACATTAAGTACAATAAGAAAATGGTAGTGTATTTATTAGATGAAACTGATGTTATTGGCTATCTTCCTAGAAGAAAACAAAATTCTTAATCCCTATCTCATGCCATGCACAAAAATAAATTCCAGAGAAATTAAAGGTACAAATGTAAAATACAAAATAGTAAAAGTAATGGGTAAAATTTAAAATGCTATATACCTTGGGCTAAGGAGAGAACTTCTTTAAGCAAGTCTTGAAACCAGATGCCATACAGGAAAAGATTCACAAATTTGACTATACAAAAATTATAAATGTCTATATGGCAAAATGCCAGATCTATAATGCCACATAAATATGTGGGAGAAACACATAAAATATGTGGATCAAAAGGATAATATAGCAGGAAATGGATGTGGCTCAACCAATTGGGCTCCCATCTACCATATAGGAGGTCCAGGGTTTGAAGCCCAGGGCCTCCTGGTGAGGGCAAGCTGGCCCACATGGAGTGCCAGCCCACACGGGAATGCCACCCTGCAGGAATGCTGCCCTGAGTGGAAATGCTGCCCAATTCAGGAAAGCTGCCCTACACAGGAGTGCCAGCCAACGTGGAAAGCTGGCGCAGCAAGATGACACAATTAGAGACATAGAAGAGAGAAAATAAAAAGACGTAGCAGAACAGGGAGTTGAGGTGGCGTAAGAGAGTAATTGCCTCTCTCCCATTCCGGAAGGTCCCAGGATCAGTTCCCAGAGCCGCCTAATGAAAATACAAGCAGACACAGAAGAACACACAGTGAATAGACACAGAGAACAGACAATGGGGAAATGGGCGGGGGGGGGGGGGAGATAAATAAAATAAGTCTTTTTTACAAAAGGTTAATATAGCTAACATAAAAACTATAAATTAATAAAAATATAAATGACTCTAAAGAAGATTGGACAAAGGAGAGGCAATTCATGGAGGAGGACATATAAATGAATAACATACATATGAAAAGATGTTCAACTTTACAAGTGTTAGAGGAAATGGGAATCAACACAATGGGATATCATTTTCCCCTACCAGATAGGCAAAAATGAAAAAGATTGATAATATCTAGTACTGGTAAGCATGTGGGGAAACAAGGATTCTCATGCATAGCTGATAGGAGTGTGTAGGGTTCCAATCTTTTTGTAAAATAGCCTGACACAATTCATTAACTTGTTTAAAGCACATACCATTATGGCCAGTAAGCTCACTTTGGGAATCTATGCTACTGAAATTAAAGGTCCAGTAAGTAAGAATGTATATACAAAAGTGATTTATGCAGGGAAAGCCATGAAATATTAAGTAAAAAAAAAGTTGCAGAGCAGTGTGTATAGTAATGGGCCCATCTTTGTGCCAGGAGCTGTTCTGGGCATTAAAAAACCCATGCCTGCTTTCAGTCCTCTCAGCAACCCTATGATTGCAGATATTATTCCCACTCTCAGAGAGGCATTGTAGGACTCAGAGAAGTGAAGCTATTTGTTTTAGGTCTTACACACAGCTACCAAGTGGCAAAGCCAGCATTCATATCTAGGTCCATCTGGTCCTGAAACCCAGATATTTGCCAAGAATAATAACTTTCTGGACAGAACACTTGAAACCCCCTCAGTGGAAGTGGAGCTAATTCTTTGGTACATCATTTTTTAAGGTTGCAAAGTCACCTCACATCTCAATGAAAGGGTTGAAGTTGGTGATTCTGGAGTTGGGTGATAGACTAGTTAGTGGGGGGGGGGGGAGGTGGCTGGGTTGTGGGAAACATGTAAAATTCATTTACCCAATCATCCAACAAATGTTTATTAGCATTAACTCTGTGGCAGGCACTGTTGAAGGCACTGATGGATTCATCAATGAATGAAACCAACAAAAATCTCTGCCCTTGTGGAATTTACATTAGGGGAAAGAGTATGGTAAATAATAAACAAATGATTAATATATACATAATATGAGAGATGGTGACTAGTGCTATGGAGAAAAATAAAGCAGGGGAAGAGGGTGGGGGTGTTGGAAAAGGCATTGCAATTTTAGAAATGGTGGCCAAAAAGGACTCATTGGAAAGGAAACTTTGAGTAAAGACCTGAAAGAAGTGAGAGGGGGGCCATGTGGATATCTGGAAGAGAGCATGTTAGCAAAAGGAACAGTTAAGTACCAAGGACCTGAAGTGGAAGTCTGTCTGTCATGTTCAAGGAGGAGCAAGGATGCCAGTGAGGCCAAGACTGAGGGACGGAGGGGGAGAGTAGTCAATATCAAGTTCAGAGAGAGAAATAGGAGCCAGATTGTGTAGAGGCTTGTGAGCCATGACTTTACCTTATCCTCAAAATAAGATGGTAAGCTATTGAAAGGGTATAAGAAGTGTGATAGTATAAGGAATTTAAGAAGAGGAGTGACATAATCTGAGGAATGTTTTAAGAGTATCACTGTGGCTGTTGTGTTGAAAGCATGGAAGCAGGAAGACCAAATGGAAGACTAATGCAGTGATTAAGAAGAAAGATAATGGTGATTTAAACCAGGGTTTTAGTAGTGGAAGTGATGAGAAGTGGTTGGACTTAAAATATGCTGCAGGTAGAGTCAACAAAATTTACTGATGGATTGGATGTGGGATGTAAGAGAAAGATGACCTCAAGGTTCTTCATGAGAAACTGGAAGATGAGATTTTTATTTATTGAGCCGGGGCGCACTAAGGGAGGAGCATACTGGGGATGGGAAAGACCAAGTACCTGGATTTGAACATGCTAAGTTTAGATGCCTATTTGATACCTGCATTAGTTTTCTACTGTTGCATAACAGATTATCACACATTTAGCAACTTAAAACAACACATTTATTAGCTCTCAGTTTCCCTGGGAGAGTAGTCTGGTCATGGCTTTCCTGGGTCTGTTGCTCAGTATCTCATAAGACTCCAGTCAAGTTGCCTTTGGTCTCATCTGAGACTCAAAGTCTTCTTCCAAGCTAACATTGTTATTAGCAGAGTTCATTTCCTTGCAGCTACAGAACTGATGCCAGCTTGCCTCTTCAAAGCCAAGAAGAGAGAATGGATGTCTGACCTCAAGAGGCCCCTTTGAAGAGCTCGCCTGATTAGGCCAGACTCACCAAGGATATTCTACCATTGACCGAAAGTTAATTTCTGATTAGGGACCTTAATTACAGTACAAATCGTTCTTCACCTTTGACATATAATGTAAAGTAATCACCAGAATGGCATCCATCATACTCACAGGTCCTATCCACACTCAAAGGGAGGGAATTACACCTGGCCTGTATACCAGGGAACAGGAATCACAGGACCCATATTAGAATTGTCTGCCACAGCATCTAAAAAAGAGATATCAATTGGGCAGTTGGATATATGAGTCTGGAATTCAGGGCAGAGGGATGGGCTGCAGATGGACATTTGGGTGTGATAAACACATAGATGGTTTTTAAAGCTATGAGATTGAATGGGGCCTCCAAAGGAGTGAATACTAATAAAAAAGAGGACTGAGATTTAGCCTCTGGAGAACTCCAATGTCGCCATACAGTTGGCTCGCCACGTGACACTCGCATGGGCACTTGGCTCACCACATGAGCACTTGGCTCATGGCGCAGGCACGCTTTCTCTTCTTTTTCACCAGGAAACACCAGGGATAAAACCCAGGTCCTCCCATATGGTATGGCGGAGGCCCTATCACCTGAGCCACATCCACTTCCCTCTCATTTAATGTTTGATATTAGTATTTTTTAAGTAACTTATGACTTTGTAAGACAACTCTGGGAAGAGTGGCTATTCTGGGCAATTGCTGGGTCATATGGTAATCACAAATTTAGTTTTGGTGTTTTTTTTTTTTTTTAAAGAACATGCCATACTCTTCCAGAGTGGTTTCTCCATTTTATATTGCCAATAACAGTATATGAGTGATCCAGTTTCTCCACACACATTCTTGCCACCATTTTTAAATTTTAGCTCTTCTGATAGGTGTGTAGCGATATCTTATTGTGGGTTTTCTGTGCTTATCCTTGTTCATGAAATTCTTCTTCATGGCCTTGGCTCATTTTCTAATTGGATTGACATTTTTTGTACTAAGTTTCAAGAACTCTTTATAGATTCTAGAAGCTAATCTTCTGTCGAATATGTGGTTTGCAAATATTTTTTCCCAGTTTCTAGCTCTTGCCTTTTCATCCTCTGAAGAAGGTAAAGCAAAAGTTTTTATTTCAATGAGGTCAAATTTATCAATGTTTCCTTTTGTAGATTGTTTTTGGCATAGCGTCTAAGAATTCTTGGTCTACTCCCAGATCCCAAAGATTTTCTATGCATTTTTTCTAAAAGTTTCATAGTTTTACATTTCACATTTAAGTTCTATTTTGAGTTTTTTATGTATAAGGTGTGATATGAAGGCCAAAGTTCTTTGGATGTCCAATTATTCTAGCACAATGTTATACTTCCTCCATTGAAGTGCTTTTGCACCTTCGTCAAAAATCAGTTGGGCATGTTTGTGTGGATCTATTTCTGAATTGGGAAGTGTTCTCCTTGGATTTTCTGGAATAGATTGGTATAATTGGTATAAATTCTTCCTTGTAGCTTTAATAGAATTCTACAGTGAAACCATCTGAGCCTGGAAATTTCTTTTTTGGAGGTTTTTAAATACAAATTTATTTTCATTAATAGTTACAGGGCTATTCAAATAACCTATTTCTTATTAGGTGAATTGTGGTAGTTTATGTTTTTCAAGGAATTGAACCATTCTATCTAAGTTGTTGAATTTACATACGTAGAGTTGGTCCTTTTTTTCCCCATTATCCTTTTGATGTCTGTAGGATCCTTAGTGATATCATTTGTTTCATTCTTGGTATTGGTAATTTGTGTCTTCTCTCTTTTTTTCTTTGTCAGTCTTTACTAGAGGTTTATAATTTTTATTGATCTTTTCAAAGAATCAGTTCTTGGTTTCATTGCTTTTCTTGATTTTTTTGTTTTCATTTTCATTGATTTCTTTTTGTTTTCTTCCTTCTGCTTGCTTTATGTTTATTTAGCTCTTGATTTTCTAGATTTGTGAGGTGGAACCTTAGATTATTGATTTGAGTCTTTTTCTCTTTTCTAATGTATGCATTTAGTGCTGTAAATTTTCCTCCTAGTATTGCCTTAGCTATGTTCCAGAAATTTTTACATGTTGCATTTTCATTTTTATTTAATTTTATATATTTTGTACTGACCTGGAGAGCTTCTATTTGATCCATGGATTATTTAGAAAGGTGTTTATTTTCCAAGTGCTTGGAGATTTTCCTAATATCTTTTGCTTAGTGATTTACACTGTTTCCATTGTGGTCAGAGAACACAATTCTTTTAAATTTGTTAAGGTTTGTTTCATGGCCCAGGATGTGGTCTATTTTGGCATATGTTCCTTGGGGGTGCCCAACACTATTGTTGGATATAGTGTTCTATAAATATTGATTAGTTTTTGTTGACTGGTGGTGGTGTTGAATTCTACTATATCCTTGCTGATTTTCTGTCTAGTTGTTCTGTCAATTGTTGAGTAAAGGTTGTTGAAGTCCAACTGTAACAGTGGAGACATATAGATATCTTTTCTTTTTTTATTTTATTTTTTAAAGATTTATTTTTTATTTATTTCTCTCCCCTTCCCCCCGAGTTGTCTGCTCTCTGTGTCCAATTAGCTGTGTGTTCTTCTTTGTCAACTTGCATTCTTGTCAGCGGTCCTGGGAATCTATGTCTTTTTTTCGTTGCATCATCTTGCTGTGTCAGCTCTCTGTGTGTGCAGCGCCACTCCTAGGCAGACTGCTCTTTTTTCGCAGGGGGTGGCTCTCCTTGCAGGGTGCACTCCTTGTGTTCGGGGCTCCCCTAGGCAAGGGATACCCCTGCATGGCACAGCACTCCTTGCTTGTATCAGCACTGCACGTGGGCCAGCCCACCACATGGGTCAGGAGGCTCTGGGTTTGAACCCAGGACCTCTCATGTGGTAAGCAGATGCTCTATCAGTTGAACCAAATCTGCTTCCCTATATATCTTTCTTATTCTCAGTTTTGCCTCACATGTTTTGCAGCTCTGCTGTTCAATGTGTATATGTCTTTTTGATGGATGACCCTTTTTTCATTTCATAATGTCCCTCTCTGTTGTTGGCAATTTTCTTTGCTGATATTAATATAGTCACTCCTGCCTTCTTCTGATTAATGTTTGCATGATGTATCTTTCTCCATCCACTTATTTTTAACCTATTTTATCATTATATTTGAAGTGAGTTTCTTGTAGATAGCACAAAATTGGGTCATGTTTTTAATCTGCTCTGTCAATCTTTCTCTTAATTGTTGCATTTAGAGCATTTAAACTTAATATAATTAATGATATGTTAGAGTTTAAACCTGCCATTTATTTATTTATTTATTTGTTTTCTGCTTTTTACAAATCTGTTTTCTTTTTTTCTGACCTCCTGTGGTTTACTTGAATATTTTTTAGAAATCCATTTCCATTTATCTAGAGTGTTTTTTAGTATATTTCTTTGTATAGCTTTTTAGATGTTGTTATAGTTATTATATTATATATACATGACACCACAGTTTATTGGTGTCATTAATTTGCCAGTTAAAATGAAATATATGAACCTTACTTCCTTTTGTATCCCTCTCTCCTCCCCCATTTATAATTGTCTTAAATGTTTCCTCTACATACATTTAAAACCACATCAGCATTGTTATAATTATTGCTTCAGTCATTAAATATAATTTATAAAACTCAAGAGAATAAGGAACACCTATTTCATTTACACATATTTTTCTTACTATGCTCTTTCTTCCTTCCTGATGTTCTAAGATTCCTTCTTTTATCATTTCCTTTCTGTTTAGAAAAATTCCATTAGCCATTCTTTTACGGCAGGTCTGTTGGAGACAGATTGCCTTCGTTTTCCTTCATCTGAGAATGTCTTCCTTTGTCTTTCATTTCTGAAGGATGTTTTTGCTGGGTATGGGATTCTGAGTTAACAGTTCTTCTCTTTCGGCCCTTAAAGTAATATTGCACCACTTCCTTATGGCCTCCATGCCTGGTTTCTGATATTAAATCTGTCGTCATTCAAATTCTTTTCTCCTATAGGTAAGTTTTTTCTGTCTGTTTTCAAGGTTTTTAAAATTTGTCTTTAGTTTCCAGAAGTTTAATTATGATGTGACTTGACATGAATTTCTTCAGCTTTTACTTGTTTGGGTTTTTCTCAGCTTATGTCTCTTGCCAAATTTGGGAAGTTTTTAGTAATTATTTATTTGAGTATTTTTTTTTTAGCCTCACCCTCTTCTCTCCTTCTGGGACTCCAATGATACAAATATTAGATCTTTTGTTATACTCCCACAGATCCCTGAAGCTCTGTTCATTTTTCTCTATTTTCTCTCTCTGCTTTTAAGATTAGATAATTTTTATTGTTCTATCTTCCAGTTCATTGATTCTTTCCTTTGTCCCAGCTATTCTGTTATCGAGCTCATCCACTAACCTTTATATTTCAAAGATGGTGTTTTATAATATCTGTTTGGTTCTTCTTTATATTTTCTACCTCTTTGCTGAGGCTATCTAATTTTTTTCATTTGTTTTAAGCATATTCATAATTGCTCATTATCATGGTAACTTTAAAATATTTTCCACTTTTATCATTGATATAAAGGCAGTGACCGCCAGAGGTTCTAAGGAGAGGAAGAGGGAAGAATAGGTGTAGCATGGGGACATTTTTGAGACATTGGAATTTGTCCTGCATGACATTGCAGTGATGGATACAGACCATTATACATTTCGTCATAACCTATAATATAAAATTTTGCAGGGCAGAGTGTAAACTAAAATGTAAACTAGAGTCCATGGTTAGTAGCAAAGCTTTAATATGTGTTCATCAATTGTAACAAATGTACCACACTAATGAATGATGTCGATAATGTGGGTAAGTGTGGGGGGGTGGGGCACATGGAAATCCTCTCTATATTTTTTAAACAAATCTATTTTTCATACATATTAATAAAGCATACAACTTATCCAAAGTGTACAATCAATGGTATTTGGTATAATCACAAAGTTGTGCATTCAACACTTCAATCATTAATAAAGCATTTTCATTACTTTAATAATAAAAATAAACCAAAACCAGACAGACAAACAAGAAAATTCCTCACCTCTTAATCTCTCTGTTTCCCCTGTGTACATAGCTGCTATTTCTCATTATTCTTGCATAATTATTTATTTGTTAATTAACCAGTTTTTTGAGATATATTCACATGCCATATGATCTATCCAAAGTGTTTAATCAATGGCTTTTAGTACAATCACAATGTTGTACATTCATCATCTCAAAAATTTTAGAACAATTTCATTACTCCAAAAGGAAAGACTCCACACCCCTTAGCATTCCTTCCTCAACCCTACATAACCACCAGTCTAATTTCATCTTTGTAAATTTATTTATATTTTCATTTTATATAAATGGAATCATACACTATGTAGTACTCTGTGTCTGGTCTCCTTCACTTAATATAATGTGATTTTTTTGGTCTGATATTAACATTTTGTAGTATTAACCTACATTTGTTCAACTTCAAAGAAAAATCGTCTTATAAAGGCAATTTTACCCATATTCACATTATACATAATATATTTAGTTCAGAATAGGACAATCATACAGTATTTGTCTTTTTGTGTCTGACTTGATTCACTCAACACAATGTCCTCCAGATTCATCCATGTTGTCACATGTTTCATGACTTCATTTTTTTTACTGCTGCATAATATTCCATCATGTATATATTCCACAATTTGTTTATCTGTTCATCAGTTGATGGACACCTGGGTTGTTTCCAACTTTTGGCTATTGTGAATAACACTGCTATGAACACTGGTGTGCAGATGTTCATGTCACTGCTGTCAGTACTTCTGGGTATATTCCTAGCAATGGTATTGCCGGGTCCCATAGCAAGTCTATATTCAACTTCCCAGGAACTGCCAAACTGCCTTCCACAGTGGCTAAACCATTCTACATTCCCACCAACATTGAATAAGTATTCCTATCTTTCCACATCCTCTCCAACATTTACAGTTTTCCAACTTTGTGATAGTGGCCAGTCTAATAGGTGTGAAATGATATTTCATTGTAGTTTTGATTTGCATTTCCTTAATCGCTAGTGGTGTTGAACATTTTTTCATGTGTTTCTTCACCATTTTTGTCTTTTTCTTTGGACAGTTGTCTTTCCAAGTCTTTTGCCCATTTTAAAAATCAGACAGTTTGTCTTTTTATTGTTGAGTTGTATGATCTCCTTGTATATCATGGATGTTAAACCCTTATCAGATATGTGATTGCCAAAAATTTTCTCCCATTGAGACCGCTGCCTTTTTTTTCATCCTTTTCACAAAGTCCTTTGAGATACACAAGTGTTTAATTTTGAGGGCGTCCCATTCATCTATTTTTTCTTCCATTGCTTGTGCTTTGGGTATAAAGTTCAAGAAACTACTGCCTACCACAAGATCTTGAGATGTTTTCCGACATTTTCTTCCTGGTTCTTGTTATGACAAGTCATTTTATTGAAACCTTGACATTTGGGGTATTATGTTATGAGAGTCTGAATCTTATTTAAGCCTTCCATTTTAACTGGCTCCACATAACACATTTCTAGCAGGGGAGAGAGGGTATGCCACCTTGTTATTGCCAGGTGGTGAAAGTCTATGTTTCCCTCTTGGCCTCCTTTGGCAACTAAGGGGAGGTTGCCAGGTGGGGGTGGGAGTTCTCAGTCCCCACTCAGCTTCCACTGATACCTCCCTGGCTGAGAGGTATAGGAGTGTCTCATTACTGCTCCTATATTGCTTCTACTGACTTGTTACCACTGGTAAAAGTTCTGACTCTCCTCTTGGCCTCCACTGACACCACTCCAGCAGGGGAATTGGGATGCCTCATTACAGGCTTATGAGGGTAGAAGTCTAGGCTCTCCAGTTAGCCTTTTCTGGTGTAGGTGAGGGTAGAACCACAATTTTTCTGTGGTATTTGGCTGGAGTAGAGTAATTAACATCTAAAAGTCTTTTATCTTGCTAAGTTGCCCCTTTTCAGGTCTTTTGGTTAGGGATAACAGGCTTTTCTTGGGACTTGTTTTTTGTCTATATTATTGGTGGTTCTAGGTTGCCATCTTCTTCAGCTCCAAGTCTAGGATATATGAGGCTAAAAGAAAATACAGGGAATTCACCACCATAATGTTCTTTGGTTCCCAAGATCCATAGAAGATTTACCTTCTTTTCTCTACCTTTCAGAGTCTTCTTATGTTTGTGTTACATGTAATGTCAGGGATTTTAGTTGTACTAAATGAGATGAATTGTAAAAATTACGTGCACTCCATCTTGGAAGTAGAAGTTCTAGACATCTTTTTAAAATAAATTAATTCAAATAATATAGAACAAAGGTAAAAATACTTCCCCACTCTCAGTCTCAAATTGAGTTTCACAAAGCACCTTCCTCAGAATTACCTTGAAATGCCTGTTAAAAATGCAGCTTACTGTGTCCTGATCCATACTTTCTGAATCAGAGCCTTGGATTGGAAACTTGGAACATACATTTTAACAAGCATCCTCAGGCCCTAAGATATTCTGATATACCCTAATGTTTGAGAACCACTAATCTGAGCCATTGATAAAATTGCTGAAACAGACCATGCCAAAGACAAAACCTTATAATAACAGACCTGCAGACTGTCCTTTGGGAGCTATCAATCATTAATCAGGGCCTTCTGGACAGACTTCACCAACCAGTTATTAATCCTCCTAATTGTCTTCACTGCCAGTCCTTATTGTACTGTTTTTGCACAAATAATATCATGAAAGTCCTCAGCTAGTGCTTGGTTACATTTCACTTGTTCTCTATTATTGTACTGCCATGACCTACCTATCATTTTAGTAACTCTATCAAAGAAGATAATGAAACTAGTCTGACAGATTTTGTTCTCAATGAAATCACACTGGGTTCAGTGAACATAAACCATCCTTTTAAATAAAAGTAATCCATTGGAGATGATCTCCTGGAATCAAAGCCAAGCTTAGTGATCTGTCATCTGCAGTTCCTCTCATTTCCCTTTTGAAATTCATGATCATATCTGCCTGTCTTTAGGCTTCTAGCAACTCTCCTACTCTCCGAATTGATGAAAGTAAAAGTATCCCAAGAGTGGTTTAGAGTTCTTATGTGTGAGTTTTCCCAATACTCCAAGAAATGCAATTTGTCCAGACCAGAGACTTGAACCTGGTTAAAACACCAAGACACTCTTTAGGCAATCACTTTACCCATCCTTGGCTTTTCCTCCTTTACTAATGTTTGATCTAGGTCTTTGCTATTCGAAGTGTGGTTGGAGGATCAGGGGCATCAGCATCACCTGGGAGCTTGTTAGAAACACAAATTCTTGCGCTCCACACAGACCTACTGAATCAGAATCTCCATTTTAACAAAATCCCTTGGTGATGAATATGAACATTATGTTTGAGAAGCACTGAGCTAGACTTTTCAGGATGAAAATTTCTCCTGGGCAGAAAATATAAGCACATAATGGAAGCAGAGGAGTTCTACTTTCTCTTCATCATACATCAGTATTTTATTGTCATTTATATTCCCTTCTTGATTGTCTTCTTGCTCTTAACATAACTTTCAAATTTCTTTATGTTGCTCTTACCATTCCTTTTAGGCTTTAGGTCTCCATCTGGTGTTTAGCCTCCTGCACACTGTTTATATCGGTCCATGCCAACCTCCTGCATTCATTATTCACCTTGCAGAGCTCCTTTCCAAGTTTAACCTGTTAATAACTGAAGGTAAAGGGCATTCCTTGGTCAAGGTTCAACAAGGTGTTGTAATTCTCTGTACAGGGAAATCTGTTGGTATGCTGGCAAAAGAGAGCTCAGAAGGAGTTGCCATCTCCCCCTTTCTCTCTTCACAAATCTCGGACAACTCTAAAATATCAAGAGGGTCTCTAAGACAAGCCCCTGGAAGTTCTTGTTACTTATTCCAAAACACTAGATTATTCCATTTTTTGCTTTCGGTAATTTATGTAAACTTATTAGGTAAGCATCTATGTAATAGTAAGACCACACACTACTTTGAAGTGCCCTAGGCACATCATTTATTTCTGAAAGTCCCACCCTGTTTTCCTATATTGTCCAAGTTTCCACTTCTCCGCATCTTCTACTTAAAGACCTACTTGTAGAAATCTTCTTGTCCACAGTGAGAGCCAGTGTCCATGATAACAGTGTTTTCTATAGCCTTCCAAAGTTCTGAATCCTTAGAGTCCTCAAATGGTTCTGGCTTACAACATCATCCCCAACTCCTCTGCCATACTGTTATCTGAGCCTTGAAACACCGCTACTTCTGCTAAGCCTCCCAAAGACTCCTTTGGCCAAGTCCAGTGGCTTTAGGGTTCTCATTCACTTATCTGTAGGAATTAAAAGTCTGGGAAAATAATAAATACCTACCATCCTTTTAAAGCTCCTCCTATCTTCTTCTAGTCCTTCTCACCATCAAAAACTTTCTCTCATGGTTATAAATCAAACGACCCCACATATATGAATAGATGCAGACACTAGTTGAGTTACATCTGTTCCCCGATGCAGACAGTGATGTATATATTTTTTTTTAATTTTTATTTGGCACTGCAGCATTGCTTTATTTTTTAATTAATTAATTTATTTTTAATGTTACATTTAAAAATATGAGGTCCCCGTATACCCCTCCACCCCCCTCACCCCACTCCTCCCCTAACCACAACCTCCTCCATCATCATGGGACATTCATTGCACTTGGTGAATACATCTCTGAGCACCGCTGCACCACATGGTCAATGGTCCACATTACAGTTTACACTGTCCCCCAGTCCACCCAGTGGGCCATGGGAGGACATACAATGTCTATTTTTGGAGTGGAGAAGAGGAAGAGAGAATGTATTATTTAGCAGTGACTGGGCTCCAGTTCAGTCCATCAAAAGTGCCCATTTGTCACTGCATTTGGTTAAATCCCAACATTTAGCAGATTTCCCAAATATCTTTCTATTATTGATTTCTAATTTATTTTCTTTATGGTCAGTAAACATAGTCTGTATTATCTTATTCCTTTTAAATTTATTGACACTTCCTTTATGGTCCAGCATAGTTCATCACAGTGAATGTTCATATGCACTTGAAAGGAATATGCATTCTGCTATTGTTGGGTGGAGTGCTCTACAAATGTCAGTTTGGACAAGCTGGTTGATAGTGTCTTAATGACTGTCTACTTGCTCTATCATTTACTGAGTGTTAACATCATCAAATATAATTTCTCCTTTCAATTGCATCTGCTGTTTTGCTGCACATATATATTTTTAAAATTTATTTCTCTCCCCTTCCTGCCCTCAATACTTGAATATTTTTAGTATTTCACTTTGGCTTTTTTCTTATTTTATTTTGCAGTAGTTGATCAAGGGGTTACAATGTGCATTCATAACTTATCAAAGTCTACTTTGAATTAATATTATAGCACTTCACATATTATGAAAGACCCTTATAAGAGTATGCTTCCTTTTACCCCCTCTCCTTCCCAGTATACTATTATTAACATGCTTCTTTACTTCTATATAGATTATAGACCCCACAATTGATTGTTATTATTTTTGCTTTAAACAGTAAATTGCCTTTCCAATACATTAAGAAACTAAAAAGGTCTTTTATATTTATCCATGTATCTACTATTTCCAGTGATCTTCATGTAGATCTGAATTGCCATGTGGTATTATTTCTCTTAAACCTGAAGAATTTCCTTTAACATTTCTTTAATGAAGGTTTGCTGGGATGAATTATCTCATCTTTTTTTTTTTAATCTTAAGATTCTTTATTTCACCTTCATTTTTAAAGGGTATTTTCTCTAGATATAAAATTCTAGATTTACTGTGTGTTTTTTTTTTCTTTTCAGCACTTCAAAAAGTTCCAATGTCTTTTGGATTACATGGTTTCTGATAACTGATTCTCTTCTTTTTCCTGTTTATGAAAGGCATCCTTTTTCCCTGACTGCTTTTAAGTTTCTCCTTTTATTGCTGGTTTTAGGCAATTTTAATACGATGTGCCTTGGTATGGTTTTCTTTGCATTATTCTCCTTGAGATTTGTTGAAATCCCTGGACCTGTGGGTTGATACTTTTAAATAAAATTTGGAAATGTTTGGCCATATTTTTAAAATATTTTAGCCATAATCTATTTATCCTTCTCTCCTCTCCCCTTCCCTCCCCTCCTGTATCCTCCCTTTCTTTCCTCTCCTCTCCTCTTTTTGGGACTCCAAATAAATCTATGTTAGATTGCTTGATATGGTCCCACAAGTCACTGAGGTTCTCTCTTTTTTTTTTAATATATATTTTTTAAAATTTTTTATTCATTTTTTAAAAATATTACATTCAAAAAATATGAGGTCCCATTCATCCCCACCGCCCCCACCCCACCATTCCCCCCACAGCAACACTCTCTCCCATCATCATGACACATCCATTGCATTTGCTAAGTACATCTCTGGGCATCGCTGCACCTCATGGTCAATGGTGCACATCATAGCCCATAGTCTCCCACGTTCCATCCAGTGGACCCTGGGAGGATCTACAATGTCCGGTAATTGTCCCTGAAGCACCAACCAGGACAACTCCAAGTCCCGAAAACGCCTCCGCATCTCATCTCTTCCTCCCATTCCCCGCACCCAGCAGCCACCATGGCCACTTTTCCCACACCAATGCCACATTTTCTCTGTGGACCTTGGATTGGTTGTGTCCATTGCACGTCTATGTCAAGAGGAGGCTTAGATTCCACATGGATACTGTATGCAATCCTCCTGCTTTCAGTTGTAGGCACTCTAGGCTCCATGGTGTGGTGGTTGACATTCTTCAACTCCATGTTAGCTGAGTGGGGTAAGTCCAATAAATCAGGGTGTAGGAGTTGAAATCTGTTGAGGCTCAGGGTCTGGCTATCATATTGTCAGTCCAGAGATTCAAATGCCCTAGATATATCTTAAACCCCAGCACCAACTACAGTTCCAGTAAAGTAGCATGAAAGTCTTGTGAAAAGAGATCCCATCTGTGTCCAGCTCCATCACGCAGAAACACCAGCTCCAAAGAAGGGCCAACTGACATGGCAGTGAACCCCATCTGCCATGACCATAGAACCTGTGGGTCTCTTTAGCCCTCAAAAGAACCAATACCTGGGGTTGTATCTACTTTATCTGTCTCTGAGACTCTGCTCAGGTGTGCATAAGGGCAATCCTTCTGACAACCTCCAGACTGTTTTTTAGTTTTATTGAGATAACTCACATACTATATAATTCACCTGTTTAAAGTGTACAATTCAATAGTTGTTAATATATTCAGAGTTATGCAACCATAACCACAATTTTAGAATATTTTCATCATCTCAAAAAGAAACCCTGTACCCTTTACCTATCACCCTTAATATTCCACCCCATTACCAGTCCCTGACCACTAATCTACTCTATGACCACTATTCTGTCTCCATGGATTGACATATTCTGACATTTCATATAAATGGAATATATAATATGTGATCTTTTGTGACTGGTTTCTTTTACTTAGCATAATGATTTCAAAGCTCATCCATCTTTTAATATGTAAAAGTATTCACTCTTTTTATGGCTGAATAATATTCTATTGCATATATATACCACGTTTTGTTTATACATTCATAAGTTCTATGGACATATTAGTTGGTTCTACATTTTGGCTATTGTAAATAGTGCTGTTATGAACATTTGTGTAGAATGTTTTGCATGGATGTATATTTTCATTTCTCTCCGATTTATACCTAGGAGTTGAAATGCTGGGTCAAACGGTAATTCTATGTTTAACTTTTTTAGGAACCACCAAACTGTTTTCTACAGTGGCTGCAGCATTTTACACTCCCACCAGCAATGTATAAGGGTTTCAAATTCTCCACGTCCTCCCCAACACTTGTCATTAATTTTTTTATTATAGCCATCCTAGTGGATGTTAAGTGGTATTTCATTGTGATTTTTTCTTAAATTTTTAATTAAAAATTTTAATAACGATTTTATTTCAAATTCACAAAAATAAAAAAAAGAAAAAGGCAGCTAAACAAATTAAGGAAATATTACTCACAAAAAGTTCTTTTTCAGGCATTTTTTAAAAATTATTTTTAATATATTGAACTATATCATTCATACATAAACATAGATAAACAATAAGTGTATGATAATAATTGTGAACTTACAAAACAAATACACATAACATCATACAGGACTCTTTTTTTAATTTTTTTAATTGATTTTGTAAAAATATTACATTAAAAAAATATATATGAGGACCACTTCAACCCCACCACCCCCACCCCACCACTCCCCCCCCAGCAACACTCATTCCCATCATCATGACACATCCATTGCATTTGGTAAGTACGTCTCTGGGCACCTCTGCACCTCATGGTCAATGGTCCACATCATGGCCCATACTCTCCCTCATTTTTTTCAGGCATTTTTATCTCATCTAACTCATTGTGATTTTGATTTGCATTTCTCTGCTGATGAATGATGTTGAGTATCTTCTCATGTCCTTATTGGCCATTTGTATATCTTCTTTGGAGAAATGTTTATTCAGATCATGTGACTGTTTTTAAATGGGTAGTTTGTCTTATTATATTATTGAGCTGTAAAGGTTCTTTATGTAGTCTGGATAAAAGTCCCTTATCAGATATATGAAATTCCAAATATTTTCTTCCATTCCACGGGTTGTCTTTTCACTTTCTTGAAAGGGTCCTTTGATGGACAAGTTTTTTATTCTGATGAAGTCAAGTTTATCTATGTTTTCTTTTGTTGCTTATGCTTTTGGCATCATATCTAAGAATCCATTGCCAAATCCAAGATCACAAAGATTTACCCCTATGTTTTCTTCTAACAGTTTTATAGTTTGGACCTTTACATTTAGGTCTTTGATTCATTTTGAGTTAACTTTTGCATACAGTATAAGGCAAGGGTCCACTTTCATTTTTTTGAATTAGGCTATGCCGTTGTCCCAGATCCATTTGTTGAAAAGTCTATTCTTCCCCTCCTTAAACAGTCCTGGCACCCTTGGTGAAAATCAATTGACCTTTATTTTAAAAAAAGATTTATTTATTTATTTCTCTCCCCCTCACCCCCCATCCCGGTTGTTGTCTGTTCTCTGTGTCTATTTTGCTGCGTCTTCTTCTTTGTCCACTTCTGTTGTTGTCAGCGGCATGGGAATCTGTGTTTCTTTTTGTTGTGTCATCTTGTTGTGTCAGCTCTCCGTGTGTGCGGTGCCATTCCTGGGCAGACTGCACTTTCTTTCGCACTGGGCGGCTCTCCTTACGGGGCGCACTCCTTGCGCATGGGGCTCCCCTGCACGGGGGACACCCCTGCGTGGCAGGGCACTCCTTGCGCACATCAGCACTGCGCATGGGCCAGCTCCACACGGGTCAAGGAGGCCCCGGGGTTTGAACTGCGGACCTCCCATGTGGTAGACGGATGCCCTAACCACTGAGTCAAGTCCACTTCCCATCAATTGACCATTCATAATGGTAAATTTTATGTTATATGTATTTTAATACAATAAAAAAATCATTTGACCATAGATACATGAGTTTATTTCTGCATTCTCAATTCTATTCCATTGACTTATATGTCTATCCTTATGCCAGTACCACACTGACTTGATTACTGTTGCTTTGTGATAAGCTTTGATATTGGGCAATGTGAAACCTTGAACTTTGTTCTTTTTCAAGGCTTTTTTGGCTATTCTAGGTCCTTTGAGATTCCATAGGATTAATTTGTTAATTTCTACAAAAAGGCCAGCTGGAATTCTGAGCGGGATCGTCTTGAATCTGTAAATTAATTTGGTGAATATTGCCATCTTAACAATATTAAGTCTTCTGATCCATGATCATGGGATGACTTCCATTTATGTAGATCTTTAAGTTTTTTAATCAATGTTTTGCAATTTTAGTGTACATTTTGTATTTCTTTTGTTAGATTTATTCCTAAACATTTTATTCTTTTTTGATGTTATTGTAAGTGTAATTGTTTTCTTAATTTCATTTTCAGTTTGTTCATTGTTAGCATATAGCAATATAATTGATTTCTGTATATTGATCTTGTATCTTGCAACATTGCTGACCTTGTTTATTTGTTCTAATAGTAACTTATTTATTAGTTCTAATAGTCTTTTAGAGGATTCCTTAGAATTTTCTCTTGTTTTATATATATCTATATCTATTTCCATGTGATTTGGTTTAAATAGATTCTATTGCCCTATCTTAAAATTCATTGTTTTTTTCTTCTGCAATGTCCTATCTGCTGTAAAGGTCACCCAATTAAATTTTCAATTCATATACTGTATTTTCAGACCTAAAATTTCTGTATTTTTTTATAGTTTCCATTTCTTTGTTGAGATTTCCAGGAATTTGTTTGTTTTGTCCATCTTTTCTTTAAAAGCATTGAATGGGTTGTTTATAAAGCTGATTCAGAATTCCTGTATGCTAACTCCAGGATCTATGTCATCTCTCAGTCTGTTTCTATTGGTTACCTTTTCTCCTGTTATGGGTCACATTTTCCTGCTTATTCTCAGGAAGTTTAGTAATTTTTTAAATTTTATGCTGAACATTGTAGATGCTACCTCATTAAGAGTCTGGAGTTTGTCATCATCATTTAAAGAGTGTTGGAGTTTTGTTCTGGAATGTTATCTCTTGAAGAGTGGCTGAAAATAGTTGCTACATATATTTTGTTTATTGATAGTTGCTTTCAGCAGGAAGGTAAGTCTGACACCCATTATACCGTACTACCTGAATTACCCATGCATTTAGAAGGTAAGACATAAGCACATTATCCAATCAGTTTCCAAGGAAATATGGAAAAAGAGAAACACAGAGGTGTTTTTGCAAATTTTTTTTTTAAAGATTTATTTATTTATTTAATCCCCCCCCCCCCCCCCCCCAGTTGTCTGTTCTTGGTGTCTATTTGCTGCGTCTTGTTTCTTTGTCCGCTTCTGTTGTCGTCAGCGGCGCGGGAAGTGTGGGCGGCGCCATTCCTGGGCAGGCTGCTCTTTCTTTTCACGCTGGGCGGCTTTCCTCACAGGCGCACTCCTTGCGCGTGGGGCTCCCCCACGCGGGGGACACCCTTGCGTGGCACGGCACTCCTTGCGCGCATCAGCACTGCACCTGGCCAGCTCCACACGGGTCAAGGAGGCCCGGGGTTTGAACCGCGGACCTCCCATATGGTAGACGGACGCCCTAACCACTGGGCCAAAGTCCATTTCCCGTTTGCAAAATTTAATAATTATATGAAATTACTACTTCCCAGCATTTTGATAGGTGCTATGAGAAATAAAAGAGAAGAAGAAATCCAGCTCTTCTTCTTAAAAAGTTTGTATTTCACTTCAGGACAAGGTAAATACAAATAAAATGTCAACATTTCTCTTACTACAACCCACACACAGGCCCTAACGTGGTTCTCCTGTGAGTTTGTACCACAAAACATTTATGGAGCTCTTGCAGGCTGAGGGCCCAAGGAAAATCTTCACTGTACATTGTTACCTCAAGTTTTTCTATTGCATTAGGGTCCTATGCTTGCCATTTAGGGTGACCAACTCATTCTGCTTTGACTGGAATTTTCCTGTGAAAATCCTACATGCTGGCAATCCCATCAGTCCTGGGAAACAGAGATGGTTGTACAGTCTTGTCCATTCTGCTCACAGCATTTTCACTACTTGGATATTAGTTCTAAGCAAGGTAGAGAATTTGAGGAACTCAAAGGAATGGTCTCTAGCCCTAATTTTTTTCATCTGGACTGCTGCAGTGCTCAAAATTCCGTTCAAAACTATTGCTCTGGGTTTAAGGCATACAATCTTTGAGAATTTTTTATTAAAATGCAAATATTTCTGGAAGATGTGACATTGTCACTTCTAATTATTAATATTTGATGGAAATTTAAGAGATGAGAAAGTGGAGAGCAAGAGAATAAAAGGATGAGACACAGAAAAGGTAAATTTGGATAGGGTGTAACAGGTTTGTAGAAGGCTGCCAGGTATGAGCAGGGTGTATAACTTTCTATACCCAAGTGTTTGGAAAGACAGGTAGTAGTACTATGAACAGTGTCACATAAATGGATGAGCTCAGGAATCTGTGGAAATACCTCACCTAAGAATTGGTTTGTTATGTCCTCTCTTAAACCTAGCCTTTTAAGCTGGCTGACCCACAACCATCATCCAAAAAAATGGAGCTTCTCACATTTCACCTGTTGAAAAATTTAGGTCCTAGATACTTTCACCTTTCTACGCTTTATACATGTAATCCTTCATATTATGTCTTCATGCTTTGTATCTTCTATATTTCTTTCAGTTTGAAGCTTTTAATCACCCATCTGGTCCCAAATTTGGCTCAATTGGTCAGGCACAATTTGCACTTACTCTTCAGATCACATTTGCTTTTGGCACCATCTGAGAACAGCATCCATGCGTTTTATAGTACTGATTGGTTTGCCCTACAGAAAGGAATTAGTCTTTTACACCAGAAGGCAGTAGTTCCAGGAATACCTCCAAGACCAGTATACTCTAAGACCAGGAAAATTTAGCACATACTACGACAGTATCCCCCAAGGGCCAGCTCAGGACCATCTCCCCGCACAACAAGACCATCAAAATAAATAAATAAATGGTAACAAGAGCTATCATTTATTGAGTGTGAGAAGAAGTTTCTCATGGCAGAATGAATATTTCAGTTTGATAAGACCAATGAGTGGTGGGTAGGGTGAAAGAAAAGTGACATATAAACACATTCTTGTAAAAATTCAGAATGTCAAGAAAAAAGGTCCCCAAGTCATCAAGACTGAAGAATGAACAAACATGGTGGGGGAATGCAACTAAGGACTAAAGTATACTTATTGTTATTCTAGTAATGGAAGAACTTGTAACATTGATGTGAAGACAGTGGCCACTAGAGGTTCTGAGGGGAAGGAAAGGAATAGGTGTAAAATGGGGCATTTGGGGGACATTGGAACTGTTGTGCATGCTATCCCAATGATGGATACAAGTTGTTATACATTTTGACAAAACCTATAAAATTGTACAATGCAAAGTATAGACTGTAACATAAACTATAGACCATGATTAGTAGCAATGCTTCAATATGTGTTCATCAGTTGCAACAAATGTACCTTACTAATGAATGATGTTGTTAATGGGGAAAGTGTAGGACGGGAAGGAGGTGGGGTATATGGGAATCCCGTATATATTTTTTCCATGGGTTGCAATTTATTGTAACTTTTTTCAGCATTTATTTATTTTTATTGTATTTTTTTGAAGATACATAGATCACAAAAAATGTTACATTAAAAAAATAAGAGGTTTCCACATACCCCACACTCCACATCACCGCTCTTCCCACATCAACAACATCTTTCATTATTGTGGCACATTCATTGCATTTGGTGAATACGTTTTGGAGCACTACTGCACCTCATGGACTATAGTTTACATTGTAGTTTACACTCTCCCCCAGTACATTCAGTGGGTTATGGCAGCTTATATAATGTCCAGCATCTGTCCCTGCAATATCATTTAGGACAACTACAAGTCCTGAAAATGCCCCCACATCACATCTCTTCTTCCCTCTCTCTGCCCTCAGTAACTACTGTGGCCATTTTCTCTACATCAATGCTGCAATCTCTTCTATTACTAGATACAATAGATCTATAGTAGAATACCAGTAAGTCCACTCTAATCCACATTTTATTCCTCCATCCTCTGGACCCAGGGTTGGTGATGTCCACTCCACCTCTATATCAAGAGGGGGCTTAGATCCCACATGGTTGATGGATGTGATTCTCCTGCTTGGAGTTGTAGGCATTCTCGGTTCCCTGTTGTGGTAGTTGACCATTTTCACCTCCCAGTTAACTGACCTGGGTAAGTCCAATGAACTGGAGAGTAGGAGTTGCAACTCTGCTGAGGCTCAGGGCCCAGCTGGCATAGTCCAGTCCAGAGATTCAAATCTCCTGGGTATACACCAACCCCAGTGCCAACCACAGGTTCAGTAAAAGTGACAAAAGACGCATGTGTAGAAAGGTCACATTTGAGTCCAACTTCATCACACTCAGGAACACAAATTCCAAAGTAGGGCCCACTGACAAGGCACTGAACTCCAGAGCCAAGTTCCATGACTGTAGAACCTGTGTGTCTCTGTAGCCCTCAGGAGCACCAGTACCTGGGGTTGTATCTACTTTTGCTGTCCCTGGGATCCTGCTGAGATGTGTGTAAGCATGACCCCTCTGATACCTCCTGACTCTTTTTTGGAGACGCTTAGCCATATAAACTCATTTGTCTTTACCATTTCCCCCTTTTATTCAAGGTCTTTTTCTAGTTGCATCTCCAGTTAGTGATTGGTATTAATCCCTCAGTTCCAGGGAGGCTCATCCCCGGGAGTTATGCCCCACCCTAGGGGGAAGGTAATGCATTTCCATGCTGAATTTGGCTTAGAGAGTGGCCACATTTAAGCAACATGGAGGATCTCAAGAGGTAACTCTTAGACATCCTGCATCTCTAGGTCTAGTCGAAATTTCAGGCACACAGGCTCATAAACATAGTCATCAGAATCAATGGCTGATCATTGGACAATCCTTCTTCACTGGTCTTTGCCCTTGTATTTGGGGGATTATTGTTGTTCCATTGGAGAATGTAACAGAGGTCCCATGGGTAGGAACTCAGCACTCCCTCAGTTGTCATTTGTAACTGTAACTACTATGAAAATACCCAACAAATATCCACACATTTTTATATACCTTATATACATGTTCTGGAGAACTCCCTCCCAACCATGTGCCCCCATCAATAACACCCCACACCAGCATTCCTCCCCTGGATAGTTAATCCCTCTGTGGTCTAAAATTTCTTAAAAAATGAAGCCTATTGGGAAGCGGACTTGGCCCAATGGATAGGGCATCCACCTACCACATGGGAAGTCTGTGGTTCAAACCCCAGGCCTCCTTGACCCGTGTGGAGCTGGCCCATGTGCAGTACTGATGTGTGCACGGAGTGCTGTGCCATGCAGGGGTATCCCCCGCATAGGGGAGCCCCATGCACAAGGAGTGCACTCCATAAGGAGAGCCGCCCAGCGTAAAAGAATGTGCAGCTTGCCCAGAAATGGTGTCGCACACACGGAGAGCTGACACAACAAGATGATGCAACAAAAAGAAACACAGACTTCCTGTGCCACTGATAAGGATAGAAGCAGTAAAAGAAGAACACACAGCGAATGGACACAGAGAGCAGATAACTGGAGGGGTGGGGGAAGGGGAGAGAAATAAATAAATAAATCTTTAAAAAAAAAACCTAAAGTGTATAAATGTCTATAAGCTAAAATGTAAACCATAATGTAAAACCTAAAGAAACTAAAAATTTAGAAATTTATACAGTATAAAATATGAACAATAATGTAAACCAAAATGGAACCATGTTTGTAGCTATGTTTCAAAATCTGTACATCAGCTACGGCAAATATAACATGAACATATAAAGTGACCATTTCTGGGGAAAGGGGAAAAGGTTTTGATGTTGGATATATGGGAGTCCCCTATATTGTGTATGTGAATTATGGTGATCTAAAACTTTTTTGAAGAAAAAGTTAAAAATTAGTAAAAAAAAAAAAAGGAAGTAGACACTGAGGAAGAAATGAAAGAAAGTGCCTTGCCACTGTACATACAGGGCAACGCCTATTACAGTGATGAAAAGCAAAACGTTGGAAACAAAGATTTATAATATTTTTCATTTTATTAATACATCAATTTACTTTTACTTTATTTTAGTATTTCTAAATAGTATGTATTATATTTCTAAACTTTAAACCCAACACTATATTTAAATTTCCTATTAATTGAATTTGGTGATATATTAGGATACATTGTTGAAGAAGTTTTGGACCACAGAGAGGTTCAACTATAGCAGGGGAGGAACTTTGGTGTGGGGTGTTACTGATGGGGGGCACATGGGTGGGGGGAAGTTCTCCAGGGCATGTATATAGGAAACATAAATATGTTATGATATATGTTGGGTATTTTTTAGTAGTTACAGTTACAAACATCAACTGAGGGAGTGCTGAGTTCCTACCCAGGGGAGCTCTGATACATTCCCCAATGGAACAACAATAATCCCCCAAGTGCAACAGCAAAAATTGACAAGGAAGAATGGTCCAATAATGAGCCCTTGATATTGATGACTAAGGATACTGTGCCTGAAATATGAACTAGGCCTAGAGCTGTAGCGTGCCTAAGTGTTACCACCTGAGAGCCTCCATGTTGTTCAAATGTGGCCACTCTCTAAGCCAAATTCAGCATGTAAATGCATTACCTTCCCCCCAACATGGGACACGACTCCTGGGGATGAGCCTCCCTGGCACTGAAGGATTACTACCAATCACTAACTGGTGAAGCAAATAGAAAGAGGTCAACTCAGACCAGCAGAATATCTCAGCTTACATGTTGGATCAAGTGTTAAAAACTGCTTTTTGACCTTGAATAAAAGGGGGAAACGGCAAAGACAAATGAGTTTATATGGCTAAGAGTCTTCCAAAAAGAGTTGGGGGGTCATCAGGGGGATCGCGCTTACACACACCTCAGCAGGACCCCAGAAAAAGCCAAAGTAGATACAACCCTAGATACTGGTTCTCCTGAAGGCTATGGAGATTCATAGGGTATATGGTCATGGCAGATGGATTTGGAGCGCTGTACCATGTCAGAGGGCCCTACATTGGATTTTGTGCTCCTGAGTGTGATGGAGCTGGACTCAGATGTGACTTTTCTACACATGCGTCTTCCGTCACCCTTACTGAACCTGTAGTTGGCACTAGGGATGGTGCATACTCAGGAGACTTGAATCTCTGGACTGGACATGTGCCAGCTGGGCCCTGAGCCTCAGCAGAGTTGTGACTCCTACTCTCCGGTTTGTTGGTTTTACCCAGGCCAGCTAACAAGGAGGTGAAGATGGTCAACCACCACACCAGGGAAACAAGAGTGCCTACAACTGAAAGCAGAGGAATTGCATCCATGATCCATGTGAAATCTAAGCCCCCTCTTGATCTAGAAGTGGACAGGACATCACCATCCTAGGGTCCACAGAATGGTGGAATAAAATATGGACTAGAGTGGACTTATTGATATTCTACTATAAAACTATTGTCATGAGTAATAGAAGAAATGTTAGCACTGAGGTGGAGAAAGTGGCCACAGTAGTTACTGATGATAGGGAGAGGGAAGAAGAGATGTGATGTGGGGGCATTTTGGGGATTTTGAGTTGTCCTAAATAATATTGCAGGGTCAGATGCTGGGCTTTATATATCCTGCCATAACCTACTGAATGTACTGGAGGAGAGTGTGAACTACAGGGTAAACTATTATCTATGTAGTGCAGCAGTGCCCCAAAATGTGTTAACTGAGTGCAATGAGTGTGCCACAATGATGGGGGAGGTTGTTGGTGTGGGAGGAGTGGGGTGGGGAGGTGGGGGGTATACGGGAACCTCTTGTATTTTTTAATGTAATTTTTTTGTGATGTATATAGCTTCAAAAAATACAATTTACAAAAATGATGACGTGGAGGTTGGGAGTGGGTTATATGGGAACCTCTTATATTTTTTCTTTTTTTATGTTTTCCAATGTAACGTTCCTTGTGATCTATTAACTTTAATAAAATAAATAAATTAATTAAATAAATAAATGATGAAAAATATCATAAAACTTTGTTTTTCACATTTTGCCTTTCATCACTGTAATAGGTATTGCCCTGTATGTACAGTGGCAAGGCAATTTCTTTCATTTCTTCCTCAGTGTCCACATTCATTTTTTTTCTAATTTTAAATTTTGCCTTGAAAAATGTTTTAAATCACAGTAAAGTCACATATACATTATAGAGACTCCCATATATCCAACACTAAATCCTTTCCCCCCCTCCCCAGCAATGATCTTTTTACATGTTTATGTTATATTTGCTGCAGTGGATTTACAAATATTGAAACATTGCTATCAAACATGGTTCCATTTTGGTTTACATTACAGTTTATATTTGAGACTGTACGATTTTGTAAATTTTTAGTTACCTTATGTTTTACATTATGGTTTACATTTTAGCCTATATACTTTTTACACTTTTGGTGAAATTTAACATGTCCTATATCCATCATTGCATGATCTTGTGGAACACTTCCATTGCTTCATAGTTACCCCTGCTTCCATCTACTCTATTCCTCTCTCCTCCTCTCCTCAGGGCCCACAGTGACAATCAATCTTCACTACTTGAGGGACCAGATTCGCAGGTACTTGCAACAATGCTCAGGGCTTCACATACTAGACTGTACTCCCCCATTGGGAGCCACCAATTCTCCCGAGAGACACAATTCCCTCAGTTGGAGAACATCTGGCACCCCAAGGCTGTGGGTATATTTTCCCACTCATTGCATGGGACTCCACCCAATGATAAAACACACTATGACAAGATGAGTACTCACACACTCCATAGAAGCCTGCCCCTCTGCCAGATGCCCATCCTTAATCACCTTAAACAGGTAATCCTTCTTTATTATATTTTCTAAAGAGTTTTCTCAACTTTATAGTTTCAACCACATACCTGACAATCCCATGTTCAAAAGTTTCCCCTACCTTCCTTTAGCCATCTGACCCATCCTCACAACCTTAGCCCCCTCAAGCCTGCAAAGCCCCACCCAATAGAATCCCAATGCCCCCATCTTATCCCTTCCCTGTACAAATACTTACCTTGACTTTATCATAGATTTCACCCATGTAAACATCACCTCACAACCTTCCTCTTCCCCCCATTTTCCTGTAAGCCTATCATCCAGTGCCTAGCTCTCTGAGACAGCTTGCTTTGCTTATTTCATATCAGAGAGGTCATGTAGTGTTTGTCCTTCAATGCCTGGCTTGCTTCACTCAACATAAGGGCCTCAAGATCCATCCATGTTATCACATGTGTTTGTACTGTATTCCCTCTTATAGCTAAGTCGTATTCCATTGTCTGTATATACCACATTTTGTTTATCCATTCATCTGTTGATGGGCATTCGGGTTGATTCCAACTTTTAGCAATAGTGAATAATGCTGTTATGAACATTGGTTGCATTTATTTGTTTGTGTCCTTGTTTTCAGTTCTAATGGGTATATACCCAGCAGGGGAATTGCTGGGTCATATGGCAAATCTATAGCTAGTTTTTTGAGAAACTGCCAAACTGTCCTCCAGAATGGCTGGATCCTTCTGCATTCCCACCAGCAGTGGATGAGTGTTCTCATTCCTTCACATCCTCTCCAACACTCGTAGTCTTCTGTTTTTTTGATAGCTGCCAGTCTTATGGGAGTAAGATGGTATCTCATCATAGTTTTGATTTTCATTTCCCCAATAGCTAGTGATTTTGAGCATTTTTTTCACGTGCTTTTTAGCTATTTGTATTTCTTCTTTGGAGAAACATCTGTTCAAATCTCTTGCCCATTTTTAAAATGGGTTGTCTTTTTACTTTTTATATATAGGAGTTCTTTATATATGCAGGATATAAGTCTCCTATCAGATATACGGTTACCAAATATTTCTCCCATTGGGTAGGCTGTCTTTTCACTTTCTTGATAAACTCCTTTGAGGTGCAAAAGGCTTTAATTTTGATGAAGTCCCATTTATCTATTTGTTCTTTTGCTGCTCATACTTTGGGTGTGAAGTTCATGAAGCCAGTTCCTGTTATATAAAAGTTCCTATTATGAGATCCTGTAGATGATTCCCTACATTGTTTTCCAAGGTCTTTATGGTCTTGGCTCTTATATTTAGGTCTTTGATTCATCTTGAGTTGATTTTTGTATGAGGTGTGAGTTGGTAATCATCTTTCATTCTTTTGCATATGGATATCCAGTTCTCTAAGCACCATTTGTTGAAGAGGCCATTCTCTCCCAGTTAAGTGGGCTTGGTGGCCTTGTTGAATATCAGATGACTGTATATTTGAAACTCTATATCAGAACTCTCAATTTGGTTCCTTTCGTCAGTTGTCTTTTCTTGTGCCAATGCCATGCTGTTTTCACAAATGTAGCTTTATAGTATATTTTGAAGTCAGGTAATGTGATTCCTCCAATTTCATTTTTCTTTTTCAATATGTCTTTGGCTATTCAGGGCCTCTTTCTTTTCCAAGTAAATTCCGTAGTTAGCTTTTCTACTTTAAAAAAAGCTCTGTTTGATTTATTGGGATTGCATTGAATCTGTAGATCAGTTTAGGTAGGATAAACATTTTAATGATATGTAGCCTTCCTATCCATGAACAAGGAATATTCTTCCATTTATTAAAATCTTCTTTTATTTCTTTGAACAGTGTTGTGTAGTTTTCTGTGTATAAGTCTTTTACATCTTGAGTTAAATTTGTTCTTATGTACTTGATTTTTTATTTACAATTGTAAATGATATTTTTTCTTGATTTCCTCCTCAGATTGCTCAATATTGGTGTACAGAAATGCTACTGATTTTTGCACATTGATCTTACAACCTGTGACTTTACTGAACTCATTTATAAGTTCTAAAAGCTTTGTGGTAGACTTCTCAGGTCTTTCTATGTAAAGGATCATGTTGTCTGCAAATAGTGAAATTTTTACTTCTTCCTTTCCAATTCGGATGCCTTTTATATCTGGGTCTTGCCTCAGTGCTCAAGGAAGTACTTCTAACACAATGTTAAATAGAAGGAGTGATAGTGGGCATCCTTGTCTTTTTCCTGATCTTAGAGGGAAAGATTTTAGGGTTTCACCATTGTAAATGATGTTAGCAGTGGGTTTTTCATATATACCCTTTATCATGTTCAGAATGTTTCCTTCTATTCCTATCTTTTGCATGTTATTATCAAGAATTAGCACTGTATTTTGTCAAATGCTTTTTCTGCATCTATTGATATGATCATGTGATTTTTCCCTTCAATCTGTTTATGTGGTGTATTACATTGATTGATTTTCATATGTTGAACCATCCTTGCATACCTAGAATAAATCCCACTTGGTCACGGTGTATAATTCATTTGATGTGTTGTTGAATACGATTAGCAAGTATTTTGTTAAGTATTTTTGCGTCTAGGTTCATTAGAGAAATTGGTCTGTAATTTTCCTTTCTTGTGGTGTCTTTCTTTGGCTTTGGTATTAGGGTAATGTTATCATCATAGAGTGAGTTAGGCAATGTTCCTTCTATTTTGATTTTTTTGATAGTTTAAGCAAGATTGATGTTAGTTCTTTCTGGAATGTTTGGTAGAATTCACCTGTGAAGCCATCTGATCCAGGGGTTTTCTTAGTTGGGAGATTTTTAATGGCTGATTTTATCTCTTTACTTGTGATTGGTTTGTTGAGATCGTCAATTTCTTCTTTTGTCAATAGAGGTTGCTTATGTGTTTCTAGAAATTTGTCCATTTCCTCTAAATTGTCCTTCTTGTTGGCATATAGTTTTTCAAAGTATCCTCTTATGATAGTCTTTATTTCAGTGGGGTCAGTGGTGATATCCCCTTTCTAATTTCTTGTTTTGTGTATTTGCATCTTCTCTCCTTTTTTCTTTGTTATTCTATGTAAGGGTTTGTCCATTTTTTTAAAAAAGATTTATTTATTTATTTATCTCCCCTTCCTCCCTCCCCAGTTGTCTGCTTTGTTCCATTCATTGTATGCTCTTCTGTGTCCACTTCTGCTCTTGTCAGCAGCACCAGAAATCTCTGTCTCTTTTTGATGCATCATCTTGCTGCATCAGCTCTCTGTTGAGTGTGGCACCACTCCTGGGCAGGCTGGACTTTGTTGCACATGGGACATCTCTCTTTATGGAGTGCTCCCCTACATGGGGGACACCCCTACATGGCATGGCACTGCTTGCGTGCATCAGCACTGTGCATGGGCCAGTTCACCATATGGGTCAGGAGGCCCTGGGTTTGAACCCTAGACCACCCATGTGGTAGGCAGACATTCTATCCATTGAGCCAAGTCCACTTCCCGGGTTTGTCAATTTTATTGATCTTCTGAAAGAGAAGTTTTGTTTATTTTTTGTTTATTTTTTCTAGCCCTTTCTTACTTTCTATTTCATTTAGTTCTGCTCTGATCTTTGTTATTTCTTTCTTTTTTCTTCCTTTGGGGTTAGTTTGTTGTTTTTTTTTTACTAATTCCTCCAAGTGTGCGGTTAGTTCTTCAATTTTAGCTCTTTCTTTTTTTTTGATATATGAATTTATGGCTATGAATTTCCCTCTCAGTACAGCTTTTGCTGCATCCCATAAGTTTTCATATGTTGTGTTATCATTTTCATTAGTTTCAAGGTAGTTACAGATTTCTTTAGTGATTTCCTCCTTGACCCACTGTTTGTTTAAGAGTGTGTTGTTTAACTTCCATATTTTGGTGCCAAATCTGGGTCTCTGGCCCTTGCATATTTCCAGCTTCATTCCACTGTTCAGAGAAATTATTTTGTATGATTTCAAGCTTTCTGAATTCATTGTGACTTTCTCTGTGGCCTAGCACGTGGTCTATCTTAGAGAATGATCCATGTGCACTTGAGAAAAATGTATATCCTGCTGTATTTGGGTGTAATGTTCTGTATATGTCTATTAGATCCAGATCCTCTAATATATTGTTCAAAATCTTTTTCTTTACTGTTTCTCTGTTGAAATGTTCTGTCCAATGGTAATAGTGGTGTATTAAAGTCCCCCACTATAACTGTAGAGGCATCTATTCCTTCACTAACTTTTTCCAGTGTTTGTATCACATATTTGGAGGTGCCCTGGTTAGGAGCATAAATGTTTATGATTGTTCTTTCTTCTTGAAAGATTATCCCTTTCACTAATATGTAGTGTCCATCTTTGTCTCTCACTATTGTTTTGCATTTAAATTCTATTTTGTCTGACATTAATATAGCTACTCCTGCCCTTTTTTGGTTATTGTCTGTCTGTAAGATTGTTTTCCAGCCATCCACTTTCAACCTCCTTAAATCCATGGTTCTATGATGTGTTTCTTGTATACAGCATATATATGGGTCATATTTCCTTATCCAATCTTTCAATCTGTGTCTCTTGACAGGTGAGTCTAATCCATTGACATTCAGCGTTATTACTCTCAAGGAATTACTTATATTAGCCATATTTTCTTTTTTTTTTTTTTTGGATTTGTATTTGTCATATGTCATTGTTTTCTTCTTTCTCTTTTTGTCTTTTTAGTTGTTCTTACATTCTTCTCCAACTCTGTCTCTCTTGTTTTTTTTTCCTTTCCTCCTGCAGAACTCCCTTTAGTATTAGACTCAAAATCCCCTAAATTTTTGATGTAACATTTATGTACTCCAAAACTCCTTTAAAAATAAAGGAAAAAATAATAAAGGGAAGACCCTTAAAGCTTCTAGAGAGAGAAAATTTTTACCTACAAAGGAATGAGAATCCTTCTCATTAGCAGTACTAGATGCAAAACAAAACAAAACTAAACTAAACTAAACAAAACACTGGAATAATACCTGGGAAGTTCTGAGGAAAATAACTCTACACCTAGAATTATATGTTATTCAAGTATAAGAATAAAAATAAAATGACATTTTCAGGCTTGAAAGAAGTCAGAAATTTTAGTTCCCAAATGTCCCCTTTGGGGGAAAAAAATTGCTAGAGGATATACTCCAGCAAAAAAACCACAAACAAACAAAAAAGAGATCTAGGTAAAAGAAAGAACTGGGATCCAAGAAAAAGAGGCACTAACCCAGTAATGCAATGAGAAAAATTCCTAGAATGACAAATGTGCAGGAAACTTACTAAGAGTTAGTACATGTCAGAGCCCTTTCTTTTATGATTGTTTTTTTACTTTGTTTTCTTTCTTTATTCTCTTTTTTTTTTTTTTTGGTCAGAGCCTTTAACAAGTAGTCTCATCAAAAAGCTGGAAGACATCTGTAATATGGTGACAAAGGCCCATAGATCTTCTGTCAACAAGAAAAAAAGAAAGATAATTAGTAACTCTAAGGAAAACAAATTGCCCCCTCCGAAGTCATGGTCCATATATAAAACCATCTAAAATGTGGCATGACTGAGCAACCTGTGGAGTATAAGAAAAGAAAAACCAGTGGAAATGGAAATGTGTCCCCTTCAAGTGTCTCACGTAGAGGGATATAGGATTACATCTCCTCCAGTGATCAACTCACACCCTAATTCTACAACAAATAACATTTACAAAATCATAGTCTTAAAAATGCTGTTTATTGGATTTCAGAATCAACCTACATACAAATCATGAAAGACAAATGTAGTACAGAATGAAATATAAATATGAAAATGATCTGAGTTTTGCCAATGTAAAACTAATCAAATAACTGACAGTTTAAAATAAATTCCTCATTTTACATAATAGGGCCTCAAGAGATGCAGTGTAAATGAAAGTTTATGTATATTATACAAAGGATTAAATATGAACAATAGAGAAACTTAAAAAAAAAAGAAAAGGAAATCTAAATTCATTATCTGTCATAGTGGGAAGTCAAAATTGCTTAAAAGAAATAAATCAAGATTTTGAAGAAAAGCATATTATTTAGAATTATGGAAATAAACAGAAGAACAAAAAAACAGAAATGGTCAAAAGAGGCTTAAGAGTATCAAAAGATACTCTGATTAGTAGAACTGGTGGTAAGAGCAGGAAGGTATTTTTAATTTTGTAATTTCTTATACTATCGTTCCATTAATTCTTTCATTCATTTATTCATTCAAGAAATATTTATTGAGTATCTACTATGTACTAGACATTATTCTAAGCACTGGGATACACGAAGGGCAAGGCAGAGAATATTCTTGCCTTTAAGGTACTTACATTCTAGTGGGGAAAGTCAGACATTTAAGAAGTAAATTCCCTCTCAAAAAAATAAATACAAATAATATTAAGTGCAACAAAGATTTTAGAAGAGAAAATAAAATGGATGAATTGAACTATCATGGAAGGCCTTTCTGGAGAAGTGACATTTGGGCCAAATTAAATAAATGCTTGTTTGTATAAGAAAAGGTATAGAATCTTGATCCCTTTTTTCTCAGAAGTGCCCATGGCTACATACAAGATTACCTACCTCCTCCCTAGCAACCAACTCAATGAACCAAGGAATCTGGGGAGATGAGTCTTTGTCAAGCAACCAAAATACCTTGTTACACCCTTACTCCAAGGCAATGATTGCCTATATGCCTTACCTTTAGTAGAAGGAACTTCTCAAGTGATTGTTCCCAGAACAAGGAAGACCTGCTCCAAATGACTTTCTAGGAAATTTTAAATGGTACTTTCTTTTCCCAATGTTTTCCTTAACCTATGTCCAGCAGCACCATGAAGAGGTCCATGCTCATCTCAATGAGGTCTCCAGAGAAACACAGCTGCCTGTTCATCCCTGACAGCAAGGCCCACGTGTAGGTCTTAAATCTATGCTACGATGCAGCATTGGCTGATCACAAATGCACTTTTGAAACACAAAACAAGAAGCATCTTGGCGGCGGACTTGGCCCAGTGGTTAGGGCGTCCGTCTGCCACATGGGAGGTCCGCAGTTCAAACCCCGGGTCTCCTTGACTCGTGTGGAGCTGGGCCATGTGCAGTGCTGATGCGTGCAAGGAGTGCCCTGCCACACAGGGGTGTCCCCCGAGTAGGGGAGCCCCACGCACAAGGAGTGCGCCCCGTAAGGAGAGCCGCCCAGTGCAAAAGAAAGTGCAGCCTGCCCAGGAATGGCGCCGCACACACGGAGAGCAGACACAGCAAGATAATGCAACAAAAAGAAACACAGATTCCTGTGCCGCTGACAACAACAGAAGCGGACAAAGAAGATGCAGCAAATAGACACAGAGAACAGACAACGGGGCGGGGGGGAAGGGGAGAGAAATAAAGAAAGAAAGAAATCTTTTAAAAAAAACCAGTAATACTGTAATCTTTTTCACCAATTTCAACAAAGGTATTATACCAATGCTTAGTCAACAATGGGAGGTCTGGGGGGTGTGTGGAATTTTTCTTTTTGGCATAGTGGAAACCTAAAATGGACTGTGGTGATGACAGCACAGTTCTGTGATTAGACTGAGCGCCACTGAGGGTACACTTTGGAGAGACTGTACAAAATATGGGACTGTATAACACAGTGAGCCCTGTGGTGGAAGATGAACTGTGCTTAACAGTACAAATATGAAAACTTTCTTTCATGAAGTATAACAAATGTACAATACTATTGCATGGCGTTAATAATATGGTGTTGTAGGGGGAAATATATACCTACTGTACGCTATGGACTATATAGTTAGTAGTAATACTTTAGTACTCTTTCATCAATTGTAACAAAAGTACCACAGTAATGCAATGTGTCAACAGTTGGAGATATATGAGAATGTACTTGTTGCATGACTTTTCTGTAAACCTACACCTTTTCTAATAAAAATAAGAGTAAATAAATAAAAATTTAAAAAGGACTCCATGAAGTGGTCTCTCCCAGAGAAATGGTTGGTTTGCCCCAAGACAAATTCTAAATCCTCTCCTGAGAGCCATAGTTAAGATATCCTAGTAGCTAAAACCAAAGCAAAACAAAATAGAAAAAAAGAGCCTGACAGTGTTTCATCTGCTCTACGTCTATAAAGTTGCAGAAGTATGGCCATCATGAGAGGATTCCTTGGGATTTGCTTGTACTAAAAGAGCATAAACATTTATTTTGCCTCCCTTCTCCTGAGAGAACACTGGGAGGGTGAAGCCTCATCTGACAGTTTAAAGCAATGCCAAACTGTCACTGAAGCCAGTTCTTTGTGCATCTTAGTACCTGCTTTCAAGGAGCCTTAAGGTATGGGGAGCTGCAACTCCTAAGTCCGACTGCCTAGGCTCAAATCTCAGCTCTACCACTTATAATTTGAACTACAGAAAAAGAACTGTGGTGTAATGGAAAGCACACAGGCAGGCTCTGGACACTTGACTGCTCAGCTTCAAGTCCCTGCTTCCCCTTTTACCAGCTGTGTGACCTCTAGCATGCTGTTGTGCCTGTTTCCTCGTCTTTGAGATGGGAATTAGGAACATTCTTACATCACAGGGTGGTTGTAAGGCTTAAACAAGAAAATCCACGTCCTGGTTTATAGAGGTCTGGCTCACAAAATCTTAATTGTTGCTGTTATTACTATCCCGTTAAAGTCTCTTTCTCTATGAAAATGGGAAGGTAAATAAAGGGAAAGTGAGAAAAGACACTCAGGTCAGAGGTGGGGGTGGTGAAGGTGGGGAAACAAACATGTGAGTCTAACCCTCTACTTCGTGATCTATACACTAGAAGAAAATGTTTAAAGTTGAGATGATGGAAATGTGGAGGTGACTGATAAGTAATATATTGAAAATGCAGAGCAAGGCAGTAAGAATTTATCTTCCTGTTCAGGAGAAAGATACATTCCACTTATGACACCCATGGGTTCAGCCCACTAGAATATGACGCTTAGCATAGAACAAGGGTCTGAGTGTCCCCACTGTTTTTCAAAGTAAGCTCATATTCCCACAGGGGACCAGACTCCACTGTGGTCTAATGTGGATTTGCTCACCATCTGGCCAGAATATGCAGCAGGAAGCTGATTCCAACCGCAAGTGAAGAAAAACTTCCTTCTTGAGATATGTTTGCACATCTGCACAAAGATGTGTGGACAAAGATGTCCACAGCAGCATTTCTTCTAATAGGGATAATCTAAACAGCAGGGAGCCAATCTAAATGGCAATCAGTTGGGAGTGGCTAACTGATAAAGGTTCAACCAAACAATGGAATAACTGCAGCCAGTTGAAAGAAAAAGGTCCTTTCATATGTGTGTGATATGTGGCCAAAATGTGCTGTTCGGTGAGAAAACTAGGAAGAAAATAGCATGCATAATATAATCGCACGTGTGTTTGTGTACGTGTGTTTAAAAGAGAAACACACACACCACAGGCTCGTATGCAAAGTGAAAATTTCTGGAAGGATAAACCAAAAAAAGGGAGAGTTTACTTTTTAATTTGGGGGTTGTTTCTATTTTGGTTTATTTTCACATTGAAAAACAGGTTGTTTGTCCCAGTTATATAAGCAATATGTGTTTTTTTTCATATTGTAATTTTTTATTTTGAGATAATCTCTCAATCATTCAAAAAAGTTGCAAATATAGTAAAAGAATTCTCCTCTGCTCACCCTCCAGCTTCCACAAATTTTAACATCTTGCATAACCACATATCATTACCAAAACCAGGACACTAACATGGATATGATACTATTGACTAATCTATAGGCCTTATGTAAATGTTAGCAATTGCCCCACTAATACTTTTGTACAAGGGTTCTTTTTTTTAAATTATTATTAAATTGTCTTTTTTATAAGGTTTTATAAGGTTCATAACCTCAATCCTCCCAAACTTTTTCATCATTGTGGCACATTCATTGCATTTGGTGAACACATTTTGGAGCACTGCTGCACCACATGGATAATGGTTTATATTGTAGTTAACATTCTACCCCAGTACATACAGTGGGTTATGGCGGGATATATAATGTCCAGCATCTGTCCCTGCAATATCATTTAGGACAATTCCAAGTCCCGAAATGCCCCCACATCACATTTCTTCTTTCCTCTCCCTGCCCTCAGGAACTGCCATGCCCACTTTCTCCAGATCAATACTACAGTTTCTTCCATTACTAGTCACAATAGTTCTATAGTAGAATACCAGTAAGTTTGCTCTAATCCATATTATATTCCTCCATCCTGTGGACCCTGGGTTGGTGATGTCCACTCCACCTCTATATTGAGAGGGGGCTAAGATCCCACATGGCTGATGGATGTGATTCTCCTGCTTGCTGTTGTAGACTCTCTCGGTTCCCTGGTGTGGTGTTGACCATCCTCACTTCCCTGTTAGCAGACCTGTGCAAGTCCAACAAACCGCAGAGCAGGAGCTACAACTCTGCTGAGGCTCAGGCCCCAGCTGACACATGTCCAGTCCAGAGATTCAAGTATCCTGGGTAAACACCAAACCCAACACTAACCACAGGTTCAGTAAAAGTTACAGAAGAGGCATGTGTAGAAAGTTCACATCTGAGTCCAACTCCATTATACTCAGGAACACAAATTCCAAAGTAGAGCCCACTGGCAAGGCACTGAATTCCAGAACCACTGCCATGATTGTAGAACTTATGTGTCTCCATAGCCCTTAGGAGAACCAGTACCTGGGGTTATATCTAATGGGGCTATCTCTGGGATCCTGCTGAGGTGTTCCATAGACTCCTTTGCTAGTCGGGTTAAAACCATGGACGCCTGACTAAGCCTGCACTATACTGTGCATTATTTAATAAATATATCACACCTCCACCAACACACCCCCAAAAGAACAATGTTTTTTGAATTTAAATTCAAGCTCACGGACCCCTTGTTAAGAACCTCTGCTCTTGTACTTGTCCAAGATTCAATCCAGGATCCCACATTGTACATATTTATTTTATTTTATTGTCTTTATTTATTTTTTTTAGTGTTACATTAAAAAAATATGAGGTCCCCATATACCCCTTACCCCCTTCACCCCACTCCTCCCATAACAACCTCTTTCATCATTATGGGACATTCATTGCACTTGGTGAATACATCTCTGAGCACTGCTGCACCTCATGGTCAATGGTTCATGTTATAGTTTACAGTCTCCCCCAGTCCACCCAGTGGGCCATGGGAGGACATACAGTATCCAGTAACTGTCCCTGCGGTACCACCAGGACAACTCCAAGTCCTGAAAATGCCCCCACATCACGTCTCTTCTTCCCACTCCCTACCTTCAGCAGCTACCATGGCCATTTTCTCCACATCAATGTTACATTTACTTCCATTACTGATCACAATAGTTCATGAACAGAATATCAGTAGGTCCACTCTAGTCCATACTCTATTCCTCCATCCTGTGGACCCTGGAATGGTTATGTCCACTCCTCATCTATATCGAGAGGGGGCTTAGATTCCTCATGGATGAGGGATGCATTTCTCCTGTTTGCAGCTGTAGGCACTCTTAGCTCCCTGGTGTGGTGGTTGACCTTCTTCACCTCCCTGTTAGCTGGCTGGGGTAAGTCCAATAAACCAGAGGATAGGAGTTACAAGTCTGTTGAGGCTCAGGGCCTGGCTATCACAGTCCAGAGATTCAGGTCCCCTGAGTATACACTAAACCCCAGCACCAACCACAGGTATGGTAAAAGTAACAGGAGAGGCTCCCACATTGTATTTAATTGTTCAATATGGGATAGTTCCTCTTTCTTTCTTTGTTTTTCATGACATGCTACTTTTGAAGAGAAATGGCCAGTTATTTTGTAGAATCTCTCAATCTGGGCTTGTCTGTTTTCTCACGATTAAATTCATGTTATGCATTTGGGGGAAGAAAACCACAGAAGTGAGGCCTTACCATTTACAATACACTACCTCAGGAGGTATCTGGTGTTAACTTGGAACATTTGATTAAGGGGTGTGTGCCAGGTTTTTCTACTACAAAGTTACTACTTTTCCTTTTGTAATTAATTAATAAGTATCTTGTGGGGAGAGAGTTCAAGATTATGTAAACCTTCTGTTTCTTGTCATACTTTGCCCACTTTTTTGCCCTCCATTAGTGATTCTTACCTAACGCAATTATTACTGTGATATTTGTGAAGTGCTGATTTTCTATTTCTACCATTCCTTCTACACTTCTTAATTGGAATTTTACTGCCAGGAGGAACTTTTCCTTTTTGGCCCTGTATTGGTCAGCTAAAGGGGTTCTGATGCAAAGTACCAGAACTCTGTTGGCTTTTTTTTCTTTTTACCATTTAAAAAAATTTTTATTGAAGTATATCACTCATACATAAACATACATAAAAAATAAGTATATATTAATAGTTGTGAACTTACAAAACAAACATATGTGACACCACACAGGGCTCTCGCATCTCATCCTACCACTAATACCTTGTATTGTTGTTAAACATTTTTAACTTAATGATTAAAGAGCATTGTCAAAATATTACTACTAACCAAAGTATTCTTCCCCAAACCAACTCTACTATTATTATTATCTTTATATCATTTACATATGAACATACATAAACAATTAAGTGTATAGTAAAAGTTGTGAACTTACTAAGCAAACATGTATAACATCATACAGGTGTCCTGTACATCAACCCTCCACCAATACCTTGCATTGTCATGAGATGTTTGTTAAAAATTATGAAAGAATATTGTCAAAATCTTACTAATAATTATAGTCCTTATCTTACATTTGGTGTATTTTCCCCCCAACTCACCCTATTATTATTTTTAAAATATATATTTATGACAGAAGTTGTAAATTTTTAAAACAATCATGCACATGTGCAGAATTCCCAAACAACACTCCTCTATCAATACACCACACTGTAATGGAACATTTGTTACAGAGAAGATAATATCGTCTAATTGTTACCATGTCCATAGTATACATTTGGCTCACATTTTCCATGCTACCCCATTATCAACACAGTACATCTTTGGCATAGATGCAAGAATATTATATTATTACTGCTAACCACAGTCCATAGATCACTCCAGTTGTATTTTTCCCATGCTTCTCCACATTCCCATAACTCTACAATAGTGATATATATTTGCTTGAGCTAACGGACACTTGCATCTGTACAATCAACCACAATTTTCATCCACCTCTTGTTTTACCGTGCTATTCAGTTCCTAGATTATTCTCTAGCATTCTGTCCTTTGGCATTTACATACCTAGACTACCACTTTCACCCACATCCCCATTTATAAACTAGCGGTTACTCACTGTGTATTACCATCCACTCTATACATTTCCACAATTTTACAGTAAAGCTAAGTAAAATTTCTACATACATTAAACATCAGTAGTTCATGTAAGTCCTCCTTTTTTTACTGTCTTTTTTAAAGATAAATAGATCACACAAAATGTTACATTAAAAAACATAAAAGGTTCCCATATACCCCACTACCCACCTCCACCCCCACCCCCCCTCCTTCCGCATCAACATCCCCTTTCATCAGTAAGGCACATTCATTGCATTTGGTGAATACACCCTGGAGCACTGCCATACCACCTGGACCATAGTTTACATTGTAGTTCACACTCTCCCCCAGTCCATCCAGTGGGTTATGGCAGGATATAAAATGTCCTGCATCTATCCCTGCAATATCATTCATGACAACTCCCAGTCCTGAAAATGCCCCATATCACATCTCTTCCTCCTTCTCCCTGCCCTCAGCAAATCCCGTAGCCACTGTCTCCACATCAGAGTCGCAACACCTACTCTCTGGTTCATTGGACTTACCCAGGTCAACTGATGAGGAGGTGAGAAAGGGCAACCACCACACCAGGAACCAAGAACATCAACAACTGCAAGCAGGAGAATCACATCCATCAGCCATGTGGGATCAAAGCCCCCTCTCAATTTAGAGGTAGAGTGGACATCTCCATCCCAGGGTCCACAGGATGAAGGAATATAATGTGGATCAGAGTGGACTTGCTGGTTTTCTATTATAGAACTTGAGTGACTATAGTAATGGAAGAAATTTTATCAGTCCTCCTCTTATCTCTTTTAAGAATCCACTACCTACCACCAGGGCTTGAAGATATTTCCTACAATTCCTTCTAGAAGTTTTATGGTTCTTGTTTTTATTTTAGGTTTTTGATCCATTTTGAGTTAATTTTTAGATAAGGTGTGAGATAGGGGTCCTTTTTCCTTCTTTTGGCTGTGGCTATCCAGTTCTCCCAGCACCATTTGTTGAATGGACTGTTTGCTCCAGCTGGGTGGTTTTAAAACAGGTTATTCAAAAATCACTTGACCATACATGTGAGGGTCTGTTTCTGAACCATCAGTTTGGTCCCATTGGTCTATGTGTCTGTATTTATGCCAGTCCCATGCTGTTTTTACCACTATAGCTAGGCAATATGATTTAAAGTCTGGAGATGAGAGTTCGTTATTCCTTTTTAATGTTTCTGGCTATTCAGGACCCAATACACTTCCAAATAAATTTGATAATCATGTTTTCAATTTTTAAAAATGCTAGTGTAATTTTTATCGGGATTGTAATGAATCTCTATATCAATTTGAGTAGAACTGACATCTTTTTTTTCTTCTTTATTTTCTTTTAAATGTTACATTCAAAAAAATGTGAGGTCCCCATATACCCAATCACCCTCTCTACCCCACTCCTCCCACATCAACAACTTCTTCCATCATCGTGGCACATTCACACCTGGTGAATACATTTTGGAGCACTGCTGCACCACATGGACAGTGGTCTACATTGTAGTCTACACTCTCCCCCATTCCACCCATTGGGCCATGGCAGGACACACAATGTCCAGCATCTGTCCCTGCAGCACCACCCAGGATAACTCCAAATCCCAAAAATGCGCCCACATCATATCCCTTCTCCCCTCTCCCTACCATCAGCAGCTACCATGGCCACTTTCTCTACATCAATATTACAATTTCTTCCCTTACTAATCACAACAGTTCCCCAACAGAATACCAGTAAGTCCACTCTAATCTATACTCTATTCCTCAATCCTGTGGACCCCGGGATAGTTAAGTTCCGTCCCCCTCTACATCAAGAGGGGGCTTCGATTCCACATGGATGATGATTGCAATTCTCCTGCTTGCAGTTGTAGGCACTCTTGGCTCCCTGATGTGGTGGTTGATCTTCTTCACCTCTCTGTTAGCTGACCAGAGTAGTCCAATAAACCAGAGGGTAGGAGTTGCAAGTCTGCTGAGGCTCAGGGCCTGGCTGTCACATGGACATTCCAGAGATTCAGGTCTCCTGAGTATACACCAACCACAGGTCTGGTAAAAATAACAGAAGAGGCATGTGTAGAGAGGTCATATCTGAGTCCAACTCCATCACACTCAGGAACACAAATTCCAAAGTAGGGCCAGCTGACATGGCCCTGAACTCCAGCGCCATCTGCCATGCCATGACCATAGAACCTGTGGGTCTCTGTAGGCCTCAGGAGAACCAATACCTGGGTTTCTATCTACTTCGGCCATCTCTGGTACCCTGCTGAGGCATGCATAAGCATTACCCCTCTGATGACCACCCAAATTTTTTTTGGAGACTCATAGCCATATAAACTCATTTGACCTTTCCATTTTCCCCTTTTATCCAAGGTCAAAAGCAGTTTTTAACACCTGATATTACATGTAGGCTGAGATACTCTGCTTGTCTGAGCTGACCCTTTTATTCAAGGACTTTTTCTAGTTACATCGTCAGCTGATGCTTGGTAGTAATCCCTTGGCACCAGGGAGGCTCATCCCCAGGAGTCATGCCCCATGCGGGGGGAAGGTAATGCATTTCCATGCTGAGTTTGGCTTAGAGAGTGGCCACATTTGAGCAACATGGTGGCTCTCAGGAGGTAACTCTTAGTCACCCTGCAGCTCTAGGCCTGGTTCATATTTCAGGCACACAGGCTCCTAAACACAGTCATCAGTATCAAGGGCTCATTGTTGGACCATCCATCTTTATTGGTCTTTGCCATTGCACTTGGAGGATTGTTGCTGTTCCATTGGGGAATGTGATAGAGCTCCCCTGGCTAGGAACTCAGCACTCCCTCTGTTGTCATTTTTAACTGAAACCACTACAAAAATATCCAAACATTTTTACGTACCATGTATACATACCCTGGAGAACTCCCACCCAACCATGTGTCCCCCATCAATAACACCCCATACCAGTGTTCCTTCCCTGCCACAGTTGAACTTATCTGTAGTCCAAAACTTCTTTAAGAAGGAAACCTAATATATTGCCAAGTTCCATTAATAGTAAAATGGAATATAGTGATGGGTTTAAAGGTTAGATATAGAATACATACTAATTTAGAAAAATTAAATAAAGGAAAAATAAACTGGGGTATCAAAAAATGAAAAATATTATAAAGTTTTGTTTTTGATGTTTTGCCTTTCATCACTGCTATAGGTGTTGCCCTGTATGTACAGTGGCAAGGCAATTTCCTCCATTTCTTCCTCAGTGTCTATATTCTTTCTTTTTTTTTCTAATTATTATGGTTGTCTTCATATGAGTTTTAGATCACAGTAATTCACATATACAATATATGGTACTCTCACATATCCAACATCAAACCCTTTGTCCTTTCCCCAGCAACGATCTTTTTACATGTTCATATTATATTTGCTGCAGCTGATGTACACATATTGAAACAACAGCCTTCAAACACAGTTCCATTTGTGTTTACATTATGGTTTATATTTTCGACTACACAATTTTCTAAATTTTTGGTTATCTTATGTTTTACATTAAGGTTTGCATTTTAGTCTATAGACTTTCATACATTTTTGGTGTAATTTAACACATCCTTTTTTTTTTTTTTAGAATATATGTATATTTATTTTTTTTAATTTTTTTTATTGACTTTGTAATAATATTACATTAAAAATATATATGTGAGGTCCCATTCATCCCCACCCCCCCACCCCACCTCTCCCCCCCCCCCCCCCAGCAACACTCCCTCCCATCATCATGACACATCCATTGGATTTGGTAAGTACATCTTTGGGCACCTCTGCACCTCATAGTCAATGGTCCACATCATGGCCCATACTCTCCCCCATTCCATCCAGTGGGCCCTGTGAGGATATACAATGTCCGGTGATTGCCTCTGAAGCACCATCCAGGGCAGCTCCATGTCCCAAAGACGCCTCCACCTCTCATCTCTTCCTGCCTTTCCCCATACCCATCAGCCACCATGTCCACTTTTCCCAATCCAATGCCACCTCTTCTATGTGGACATTGGATTGAATTTAACACATCCTATATCCATCATTGCATGACCTTGTGGAACACTTCTATTGCCCCACAGTTACACCAATTCCATCTATTCAACACCTCTTTCCCCCTTGCCTCAGGGCCAACTATGACAATCAATCTTCATTACTTGAAGGACCATATTCAGAGATACTTGCAACAATGTTGAGGGTTTGACATACTTGACTGCCCTATCCCATTGGGAGCTACCAATCTCTTGAGAGATACAATTTCCTCTGTTTGAGAACATCAGTCCTCCCCAGGATGTGGATATAACTTCACTCTCATTGTATGGGTCTCCACCCAATGATATAATCTACTATGATAAAATGAGCACTCACATACTCTCTGGAAGCTTGCCCTGTGTCAGTTGCCCCCCCCTTAAGCATCTTAAACAGGTAACCTTCCATATTATATTTTCTAAAGAGTTTTCTCTACATTATGATTTCAACCACATACCTGACAATCTCCTATGTTCAAATGTTCCCCCTTACTCTCCCCCCAATTTCTTGGGCCATCTGACCCATTCTCCAATCCCTAGCCCCCCTCAAGCACACAAAGCCCCACCCAAAGGTATCCCTATACCCCCAACTTATCCCTTCACTGTACAAATACTTATCTCCAGCTTATCATAGATTTCACCCATGTAGGTGTCAGCTCACAACTTTCCTCTACCCCCCCCCCCCCCACTTTCTTTAAGTTCATTATCCAGTCTCTAGCTTTCTGAGACAGCTTGGTTTACTTATTTCATATCAGAGAGGTCATGTAGTATTGGCCTTCAAAAGGTTCTTAAGATTCATCCATGTTATCCCATATGTTTGTACTGTATTTGTTCTTACAGCTGAGTAGTATTCCATCATATGTATATACCACATTTTATTTATCCATTCATCTGTTGATGGGCATTTGGGTTGATTCAAACTTTAGGCAATAGTGAATAATGCTGCTATGAGCATTGGTGTGCATATATCAGTTTGTGTCCTTGCCTTCACTTCTACTGGGTATATACCCAGCAGTGGAATTGCTGGGTCATATGGCAAATCTATAGCTAGTTTTTTGAGAAACCGCCAAACTGCCCTCCAAAATGGCTGGATCCTTCTGCATTCCCACCAGTAGTGGATGAGTGTTCCCATTCCTCCACATCCTCACTACAATTGTAGTCTTCTGGTTTTTTGATAGCTGCCAGTCTTATGGGAGTAAGATGGTAGCTCATTGTTGTTTTGCATTTCCCTAATAGCTAGAGATTTTGAGCATTTTTTCATGTGCTTTTTAGCCATTTTTATATCTTCTCCGGACAGCTGTCTGTTCAAATCTTTTCCCCATTTTTTAAATGGGCTGTTTGTCTTTTTATTTTCAAGATACAGGAGTTCTTTACATATGCAGGATATAAGTCTCCTATCAGTTATATGGTTACCAAATATTTTCTCCCATTTGATAGGCTCTCTTTTCACTTTCTTGACAAACTCCTTTGAGGTGCAGAAGGCTTTAATTTTGAGGAAGTCCCATTTATCTATTTGTTCTTTTGCTCCTCGTGCTTTGGGTGTGAAGTTGATGAAGCCATTTCCTATTACAAGGTCCTGTAGATGCATCCCTACATTGCTTTCCAAGGTCTTTATGGTCTTGGCTCTTATATTTAGGTCTTTGATCCATCTTGAGTTGATTTTTGTATAAGGTGTGTGTTGGTAATCCTCTTTCATTCTTTTACATATGGATATCCAGTTCTCCAGGTACCATTTTTTGAAGAGGCCATTCTCTCCCAATTGAGAGGGTTTGGTGGCCTTGTCAAATACCATACGGCTGTATATATGAGGATCTAGATCAGAACTCTCAATTTGGTTCCATTGGTCAGTGTGTCTATCCTTGTGCCAATGCCATGCTGTTTTCACTACTGTACCATTGTAGTATGTTTTGAAGTCAAGTAGTGTGATTCCTTCAATTTCATTTTTCTTTTTCAATATGTTTTTGGCTATTCAGGGCCTCTTTCCTTTCCAAATAAATTTCATAATTAGTTTCTTTAGTTCATTATAGGATGCTGTGTGGATTTTTATTGGGATTTCATTGAATGTGTAGATCAGTTTTGGTAGGATAGATATCTTAATAATATTTAGTCTTCCTATCCATGAACAGGGAATATTCTTCCATTTATTTAGGTCTTCTTTGAGATCCTTGAAAAGTGTTGTGTAGTTTTCTGTGTATAAGTCTTTTACATCTTTAGTTAAATTTATTCATAGGCATTTGATTTTTTATTTACTATTGGAAATGACATTTGATTCCTGATTTCCTCCTCATATTGCTCAATGTTGGTGTATAGAAATGCTACTGATTTTTGCGCATTGATCTTGTAATCTGCGATTTTACCAAACTCATTTATAACTTCTAGAAGCTTTGTTGTAGACTACTTAGCGCTTTCTATGTATAGGATCATATCATTTGCAAACAGTGAAATTTTGACTTCTTCCTTTCCAATTTGGATGCCTTTTATGTCCAGTTCTTGCCTCACTGCTGGAGCAAGTACTTCTAAGACTATGTTAATTAGAAGGGGTGATAATGAACGTCCTTGTCTTGTTCCTGATCTTAGAGGGAAAGATTTTAGGATTTCACCATTGTAATTATGTTAGCTGTGGGGTTTTCATATATACTCTTTATCGTGTTCAGAAAGTTTCCTTCTATTCCTAACTTTTGCAGTGTTTTTATCAAGAAACGGTACTGTATTTTGTCAAATACTTTTTCTGCATCTATGGATATGATCGTGTGATTTTTTCCCCTTCAATCTGTTTATATCGTGTATTACATTAATTGATTTTCTCATGTTGAACCATCCTTGTATACCAGGAACGAATCCCACTTGGCCATGGTGTATATTTGTTTAATGTGTTGTTGAATATGATTAGCAAGTATTTTGTTAAGGATTTTCGTGTCTAGGTTCATTAGAGAGATTGGTCTGTAATTTTCCTTTCTTGTGGTGTCTTTGTTTGGCTTTGGTATTAGGGTAATGTTAACATCATAGAATGAGTTAGTTCCTTCTGTTTCAATTTTTTGGAAGAATTTCAGCAAGATTGGTGTTAGTTCTGTCAGGAATGTTTTGTAGAATTCACCTATGAAGCCATCTGCCCCAGGACTCTACTTAGTTGGGAGGTTTTTAATGACTGATTCTATCTCTTTACTTGTGATTGATTTGTTGAGATTGTCAATTTCCTCTTTTGTCAATGTAGGCTGCTTATGTGTTTCTAGGAATTTGTCCATTTCCTCTAAATTGTCCTTATTGTTAGAATTTAGTTTTACAAAGTATCCTCTTATGATAGTCTTCATTTCTGTGGGATCAGTGGTAATATCTCCTTTCTCATTTCTTATTTTATGTATTTGCATCTTCTCTCTTATTTTCTTTGTTAGCCCAGCTAAGGGTTTGTCAATTTTATTGATCTTCCCAAAGAACCAGCTCTTGGTTTTGTTTATTTTTGCAAGTGCTTTCTTATTTTCTATTTGATTTAGTTCTGCTCTGATCTTTGTTACTTCTTTCTTTCTTCCTCCTTTTGGGTTAGTTTGTTGTTTTTTTATTAATTCCTCCAAGTATGCAGGTAGTTCTTCAATTTTAGCCTTTCTTCTTTCTTTTAAAAAAGATTTATTTATTTATTTATTTCCCTCCCCCACCCTGGTTGTCTGTTCTCTGTGTCTATTTCCTGCATCTTCTTCTTTGTCCCCTTCTGTTGTTATCAGCGGCACGGGAATCTGTGTTTCTTTTTGTTGCGTCATCTTGTTGTGTCAGCTCTCTGTGTGTGCTGCATCATTCCTGGGCGGGCTACACTTTCTTTCGCACTGGACGACTCTCCTTACGGGGCGCACTCCTTGCGCGTGGGGCTCCCATACGCGGGGACACCCCTGCGTGGCACGGCACTCCTTGCGCGCATCAGCACTGCCCATGGGCCAGCTCCACGCGGGTCAAGGAGGCCCAGGGTTTGACCTGTGGACCTCCCATATGGTAGACAGATGCCCTATCCACTGGGCCAAGTCCACTTCCCAGCATTTACTCTTATTGGGTATCCCTTATATGTTACCCATTGTTTTTCTCTTGCTGTTGTGAGAATTCTCTCTTTGTCTTTGGCATTTGACATTCTGATTATTATGTATCTCAGAGTTGGTCTATTCAGATTTTTTTTGGATGGGAGTACCTTGTGCTTTTTGGACATGGATAACTGTGTCCTTCAATAGGGTTGGGAAATTTTCTACCATTATTTCTTCAGATATTCCTTCTTCCCCTTTTCCCTTCTCTTCTCCTTCTGGGACACCCATGACACGTATGTTTGCACATTTTTTGCTGTTATTTAGTTCCCTGAGACCTTGTTCAATTTTTTCCATTCTTTTCTAAATCTGTTCTTTTGTATGTTCACTTTCAGAAGCCATTTCTTCAAGTTCACCAATCCTTTCTTCTGCTTCCTCAAATCTGCTATTATATAATTCCAATATCTTTAAAAATTTCATTTACTGCAACTTTCATTCCCATAAGATCTGCTATTTTTCTATGCATGCTTTCAAATTCCTCTCTATGTTCATCCAATGTCTTCTTAATACCCTTAATCTCTTTAGCCATCTCATTGAACTTATTAAGGATATTTGTTTGAACATCTGTGATTAGTTGTCTCAACTCCTTTATGTCATCTGGAGGCTTATCTTGTTCCTTTAAGTGGGCCATATCTTCCTATTTCTTGGTGTAGATTGTAATTTTTTGGTGGTGTCTTGGCATCTGGCTTGCTAGAGCATTTATTCTGGTTGCAGTTTTTCTGTTTAGTTTAGGAATTCCTTCCCTTTCTCCCTTCCTGGTTGTGCAGCAGGAGCCAAGAATGTAGTTGGTGCTATAAGCTGTGGAGGCTCAAACTGCCCTCACTGCTTCAGGGACCAATGAAGCTTCTCCCAACTTTCTCCTTTGCCTGGGGTCGGGACAGAGTCACAGTTGTGTGGAATAATCCAAGTCATGCAGGCCTAGACTGTAGTTGCCCAGAGAGACAGATGAAGCTTCAAGCCCTTTCTCCCCTTCCTAGGGTGGGGATGGAGCCACAGGTATGAGCAGCAATCTATACAGTGTAGGTCTAAGATGACCGCAGTTGCCCCAGTAGACTTCTGGTTATTCAGTCTGTACCAACCAAAGGTACTTGCAGTTACCTGGATAGGCTGGTGCAGGGCCTGCCAGCCTCTTCCTTGCCAGAGGTGGGGCTGAAGCCTAGGCTAGGGCTGCAGGCCAATCTGGGTGAAAGAAACTGGTTCCTACTGTCAGTGTGATTTTTGGTCAGCTGGGCTTCCCCTCAGGCTGGGGGCAGAGTCAAAATGGTGACCACTGGCCTCTTTCCAATCTGTACAGGTTCAAACTTTAGCTGTTCTTAGGGTTATACTTTAGCCAGCCAAATTTACTAATCAGTAGCTGAATTCGGTGGCCAACTGTCTCTTCCTCCCCTGTTTTTGGGAAATGGAGCTTCCAATTTCAGCCACAGAATAGCTCCTGGGGTGGCCTGCACTGCCCGGTAGGATAATCAGCAGCCTCCATGGCTTGGCCGATAATTTCCCAAAGAGTCTAGTGTAGGTCCCCCCAGCTTCCTCCCTCCCAGAGGTGGGGCTGGGGCTTAGGCTAGAGTTGCAATCTGGTCTGGATAGAAAGAAGCCAGTCCCCACCAGCACTGTGGTTTTAAATCTGCCCTGCATCCCCTTGTGCCAGGCATGGAGTTAAGATGGAGGCTACACGGGACCGACAATGTGATAGCCAGGTCCTGAGCCTCAACAGACTCCAGCACCTACAATCTGATTTATTGGACTTACCACACTCAGCTAAGATGGAGTTGAAGAAGGACAATCACCACACCGTGGAGCCTAGAGTGATTACAACTGAAAATGGGAGGACTGCATCCAGCATCCATGTGGAATCTGAGCCTCCTCTTGACATAGAGGTGCAATGGACACAACCAATCCAATGTCCACATAGAAGAGGTGGCATGGAATTGGGAAAAGTGGACATGGTGGACGATGGGTATGGGGAAGGGCAGGAGGAGATGAGAGATGGAGGCGTCTTTGGGACATGGAGCTGCCCTGGATGGTGCCTCAGAGGTAATCACCGGACATTGTAAATCCTCATAGGGCCCACTGGATGGAATGGAGGAGAGTGGGGGCCATGATGTGGACCATTGTCTATAAGGTGCAGAGGTGCCCAAAGATGTACTTACCAAATCCAATGGATGTGTCACGATGATGGAAACGAGTGTTGTTGGGGGGGGAGAGGGGGGGTGGGGGGGTGGGGATGAATGGGACCTCACATATATATTTTTAATGTAACATTATTACAAAGTCAATAAAAAAAAAAAAAGAACATGTCTAAAAAAAAAATAAAATAAAAAATAAAAATAAAAAAAAAAGATGGAGGCTACAGACCTCTTTCTGACTTGGACAGGCTCAAACTTCAGCTGTTCTCAGGATTATTTTCTCATCAGTAGCTGAATTTTGTGCCCAATGGTCTCTTCCTCCCCCATTTTTGGAGAATGGAACTTTCAATTCCCACCACAGAACAGCTCCCAAGGTGACTTGTGCCTCCAGTGGAGGATGGGCACTGGCCTCCGAGGCGTGGAGCACTCTACTTATGAGTCTTCTCTGCAGATGGGCAGTCTCCTCCTTTCATTCCTTCAAGGATGTTGCAGAATGCTCTTCTGTTCTGGAGCCTCCAAACAGGTGCTTTAGCTGTGTCCAGACAGCTCTGGGTGTTTACAAACTGCCCTGTAGCAGAAGCTGACTCTAGGAGCTCCTTACTTTGCCACCACCTTGCTGGTTGTCCCCTCTGTTGGCTTTTATAAAGGGTATTTATTTGGGGTAGAAGCTTATAAATACAAGGCTGTAAAGAGTTCAACCCAAGGTACTTTCTCACCCTAAGTTGCCTTGTGTTGACGCAAGATGGCATACGATGTCTGTGAGGGTCCAACCTTCCTCTTTCTCTTAAGGCTCCATGGTCCCAGCTTCTTCTGATCTCAGCTATAGGCTGGCATATGGTTTGACTCTCTTCTGGGGCTTGTTTCTCCCTGGGCTCAACTGCCTTGTTCTCTTCACAAGGTCTGCTGTAAACTATCAGGTGAATGGCTCACTGCTCTTCCCAGGGCCTCTGTGGTGTCCCTGGAGTTGTCTCTCTTCCTCTGTGTATCTTCTCTATGTATCTACTTCTGTTTTCTTGATTGAGTGTCCATTTATATAGCCCACCAAGGGGGTGGGAACTCAACCCTGCATGCCCTAATGATGTGGTCCAATCAAAGCCCTAATCTTAACATAATTTAATCAAAGCATCTCAGCTGAATCTAATACAATCAAAGGGTATCACTCTCAGAGAAACAGACCAGTTTATAAATATAATCTCTCTTTTTGGAATTCAGAAATAATCTCAAACTGCCACACCCACTTATATATTAAATCAGTTATTTATTTATATCAGCATGGGCTTGTCAACAGAATGTAGCCATGCTTTTAATTTTCACCAATCTGATAGGGGAAATATGATATCAATGTTGTTCTAATTGTATGTGAAGCTAGAACAACTTTTCATGGTCAAGGGTCATTTATAGGTAGGTAAATGATTACATAGATTTGGTAGATAGATCATAGATAGAGATAAATGTTAGATGATGATGATGATGATGATGATGATGTATGGAGGGGGAGGGGGAGAAAGAAGAGATAGAATTGTCTGTTCATGTATTTTCCCAAATTTTGGTTGGGTTTTTGGTCCCTTCTCCCTCAACTTTAAGAATTCTTTATATATTGGTCATTTTAGGCCTTTATCTGTAATGCATGCTGCAAATACTTGCTTCCAGTTTGTCTTTTTTTTTTTCACTTTGATTATGATGGGGTTTCTTTGCCATGCATTTTTAAATGTTAAATTTATCATTTTAAAATTGTCTCCACCTTTTGCATCATAGTTAAAGAGCCTTTCCTTACAATAAGGTTAAAGAAGAATTCATTCACATTTTCTTTTAATGTTTGTATGGTTTCATATTTTATATTTAGATCCTTGATCCACTTGGAGTTTATTCCTGTGAGTAGTGTGAAAGTTGGATCTAATTTTATATTTTTCTAGAGAGCTGTTCAATAGTCCCAGTGCCATTTATTAATTAGTCCATCTTGGAGTGGATGTGGCTCAAGCATTTGAGCTTCCACCTCCCACTTGGGAGGTCCAAGGTTCAGTTCCCAGTGCCTCCTGAAAAAACAAAAACAAAAACAAAAAACAACAAGCAAAAGAAATGAAAAAACCAACTCGGGGAAGCTGATGTGTCTCAGTGGTTGAGCGCCAGCTTCCTATATATGAGGTCATGGGTTCAATCCCTTCCCCCAGTACCTCAAAAAAAAAAAATAGTCCATCTTTGCCCAGGTAACATATATTTTTTTCTTTTAAAAATTCCAGTGATGAATAAAAATTTAAAGAAGAAAACATAAATCACTGAAAAATCTCACAACCCAGAGATAACAACTAATTGCACTTTGATGACCACCCTTTCCCATACTTCCCTATGCATGAAGACACACATACATGCACATACACACACAATTTTAAAAGAATGAGATCTTATACATGCTTTCTATCATGGAAACCTTTATTCACACTTTTTTGTCTCAATCCCTAAACATAATTAACAGCTTGGTGTGTGGCTTTCAGCACTTTTGTCTTCTTCAATTATTCATATACAAACCTATTCATATATACATAGGCTGTTTATGTCATTTTTTTAAAATTAGAGACGTTGTAGGTCTACAGGAAAATCATGCAGAAAGTACAAAGTTACCATAAACCCGCCCGATTATTAACATTTTGCTTTGGGGTGGTATCTTGGTTACAAATAATGAGACTGTATTATAATTGTACTGTACTATATAATTGTACTGTTAAATATAGTACATAGTTTACATAAAGGTTCACTGTGTTGTACAGTCCTATGGTTTTAAAAAATTTTTTATTCTAGCAACATACATATAACCTAAAATTCCACTCTTTAACCACATTCAGGTGTTAATTATATCCACAATGTTGTGCTGCCATCACCACCATCCATTACCAAAACTTTTCCATCACTCCAAACAGAAATTCTGTACCAATTAAGCATAATTTCCCCATTCCTTATCCTCACCCCATCTCCTGGTAACCTATATTCCAGATTCTGACTCTATGCGTTTGCTTACTCTAATTATTTCATATAAGGGAGATCCTAAGATATTTTCCTTTTGTGTCCAGCTTATTTCACTCAATATGATGTCTTCAAGGCTCATGGATATTGTTACATGTATTAGAACTTTGTTCCTTTTCACATATGAATATTATTCCATTGTCATTTGTTTTTGTTTCTTTTTTTAAAAAGGGATCATATTATATATACTTCCCAGCATTGTAACTTTCCCATTTAACAATACTTCAAGGAATCCCTCTATATCTATGTCTTGAGGAATCCCTCTTCCTTTTTAATGGCTAATATTCAGTGATACAGATATACCAAATTTCTATGCCATTAAATATTGATGGGCATTAATTTTATTTCCAATTTTTCAGCGCTACAAACTGAGATGCTAAAATCCTTGCATAGATATCCTTATATATTAGTGCTCCTGTTTCTGTGGTACTTTTCACTTTATAGTCTTATCTACTCTTTGAATTTTTACCATGAGCAACTATCAATTATATTTTTAAAAACTTATCAATAGGGAAGTGGATGTGGCTCAAGTGATAGAGATTCCACCTACCATATGGGAGGACCTAGGTTCAATCCCTGCGTCCTCCTGGTGAAATAATAGAAGAGAAAGTGTGCCTACAGCAAGCCAGTGCCTGCATGAGTGCCTGCATGGTAAGCCAGTGCCCTGTGCAAGTGAGTCACGCAGCAAGGTGATGATGCATCAAAAGAGAGGCAAGGGGAGAGTCAAGGTGAAGCACAGTAGAAACCTGTAATGCGGAGGCACAGGTAACAAGGAACCTCTCTCCCCATCAGAGGTCTCCAGGATCAAATCCCGGTGAATCCTTGAAGAGAGAATATGAGAAGACAACAGCAAAAACCGCAGAGCAGGAGGAGGGAAGAGGGGAAAACAAATAAATAAATCTTTTTTTAAATAAGAACAAGGCCTAGAGCAACTTTGTGCCTGGGAATTTCCTTCTGTCAGCCTTCATGTTACTCAAATGTGGCCAGTCTCGAAGCCAAACTCAGCATGTAAATGCAATGCCTTCCCCCCAGCGCGGGACATGACACCCGGGGATGAGCCTCCCTGGCAACGAGGGACCACTATCAACTACCAACTGATGATGCAACTGGAAAATGACCTTATACGGAAGGTTCAATGCGGATCAGCAGAATATCCATGTCTACATAAAATACCATGACTTTAAAATGCTGTTTGACCTAAAGTAAGGGGGAAATGGAAAGGAGAAATGAGTTTATATGGCTACGAGTTTCTAAAAAAGAGTCTGGAGGCTGGCAGAAGGTTTGCCCTCATGCACAACTGAGCAGAGTCAGAGAGACAGATAAAGCAGATACAACCCCCAGATATTGGTTCCTTTGAGGGCTAAAGAGACCCATGGGAGTTATGGTCATGGCCGATGGGGTTAACTACCAGGGCAGATGGCCCCTCTTTGGAAATGGTGTTTATGTGTGATGAATCTGGACTCAGATGGGATCTCCCTTCATAAGACTTTCATGCTAATGTGCTGGAGGTGCAGTTAATGTTGGGGTTTAAGATATATTTAGGGGATTTGAATCTCTGGACTGACAATGTGATAGCCAGGTCCTGAGCCTCAACAGACTCCAGCACCTACAATCTGATCTATTGGACTTACCACACTCAGCTAAGATGGAGTTGAAGAAGGACAACCACCACACCATGGAGCCTAGAGTGATTACAACTGAAAATGGGAGGATTGCATCCAGCATCCAGGTGGAATCTGAGCCTCCTCTTGACATAGAGGTGCAATGGACACAACCAATCCAATGTCCACATAGAAGAGGTGGCATTGGATTGGGAAAAGTGGACATAATGGACAAAGGGTATGGGGAAAGGCAGGAAGAGATGAGAGGTGGAGGCGTCTTCGGGACATGGAGCTGCCCTGGATGGTGCTTCAGAGGTAATCACCGGACATTGTAAATCCTCACAGGGCCCACTTGATGGAATAGAGGAGAGTATGGGCCATGATGTGAACCAATGTATATGAGGTGCAGAGGTGCCCAAAGATGTACTTACCAAATCCAATGGATGTGTCATGATGATGGGAACGAGTGTTGTTGGGGGGGGGGGAGAGGGGGGGTGGGGGGGGGTTGAATGGGACCTCACATATATATTTTTAATGTAATATTATTACAAAGTCAATAAAAAATAAAAAAATTTAAAAAAAATCTTTTTTTAAAAAGCCTATTAATATCTAGAGCTTGGAAATCGTTATCAGACAGTTCTGAATTCAACTCCTCCAAGATTCAGACGCTGCTGCTAAGAGTGTGAAGTAATGCATCCACTTTGAAAACTGTTTGGCATAATTTACTGCACTTGAGCATACACATTCTTTATGACCTAGCAATTTTACTCTTAAGCATATATTCAACAAAAATGTGTGCACATGTGATGTGCATGAAGACATGTCCAAGAATGCTCATATCACCTCTATTTGTAATAGCTCCACGCCGAGAATATTACAAGTGTCTGAAAACAGAAAAGACAAATCATCATATATTTCTACAATACTATAGGGAAGTTCTAAAAAATGTATGGTTTTATTGTTGTTGTTGTTGCTGTTGTTGTTTTAGGTACTGGGGGCTGGAGATTGAACCCAGGACCTCATATGTGAGAAGCTGGCGCTCAACTGTTTGAGTCACATCCTCTCCCAAAAATGTGGTTTTTGTGAAACCAGCCCCACAATCAAAATAATGAGCATATTTAAAACCCCACAAGTTATCTCCTACCCCTTTGTAATCTATCCCTCTCACTTCTCTGCTTTCTGTCACTAGAGATTAGCTTGCATTTCCCAAAAGTTTACATAAATGGAATTATACTGTATGTACCCTTTCTGTCTAGCTTCTTTCACCCAGCATATTACTTTAATATTCATTTATATTGCTGAGTGTAGTATTCCTTTTTATACATACAGCATAATTTTATTATCCATTCACCTATTAGTAGATATTTGAGTTGTTGTTTCTAGCTTTTTGGCTATTAGGAGTAAAACATCTCTGAACATTCATGTACAAGACTTTGTGTGGACATATGCATTCATTTCTCTTGGATGAATACCTAAGAGTGTAATAGTTGGGTCGTAGGGTAGGCATATATTTAACTTTTTAAGAGATCACCAAGGGAAACGGACTTGGCCCAGTGGTTAGGGCGTCCGCCTACCACATGGGAGGTCTGTGGTTCAAACCCCGGGCCTCCTTGACCCTTGGAGCTGACCCATGCGCAGTGCTCATGCGCGCAAGGAGTGCCCTGCCACACAGGGGTGTCCCCCACGAAGGGGAGCCCCAAGCGCAAGGAGAGCCGCCCAGCGGGAAAGAAAGTGCAGCCTGCCCAGGAATGGCACCGCCCACACTTCCCGTGCCGCTGACGACAACAGAAGCGGACAAAGAAACAAGACGCAGCAAATAGACACAGAGAACAGACAACTGGGGGAGGGGGGGGAACTAAATAAATAAATAAATCTTTAAAAAAAAAAAAAAAGAGACCACCAAAATGTTTTCCAAATTTTACATTCCCACTAGCAGCATGGGAGAGTTACAATTGTTCCACAACCTTGCCAACACTTAGTATGGTCAATTAAGTTACATGGAAATGGTTTGATCCTTTTAGGGCTTGGTCCTCATCAGTGCTTAGAACTAATTATTTCCCACTCCTGAGGCAAGACCTTCCTGAGTACTCTTCTCAATGCCTCAGGACTTGTGAGTTTTTCCAGTCAGCCTGGTGGCAAGTCAGTATGCCTGGCCCTGTGTGAGCGCAAGACCCAGTTCCCTCTAATCATATCAAATGTTTCTTTCCTCAGCCTCAGGTTTTTTTCTCACACATATGTGCTGATCAGTTTATAGTCTGAAGACTCCAAATGCTCTCTCTGTGTAACTCTTTTATCTCTGATATTCTGTCCTATGAACTCTACCTGCTTTGGTCTCCTTAGACTCTCAGTTCTATCCCCTCAATTTAGGGGGCCCACCAGGTTCCATCTCAGTTCCCTCCCAGTGTCCCAATCTGAAAATTTCTCAAGGAAATAGGTGGGGGTGATTTTAGGGCTCAACTCATTTGTTTCCTTTCTCTCTGACTTGCAGGCCTTTGTTGCCTAATGTCCAGTGTCTTAAAAGCTATTGTTGTGTGTATATTGTCTGTTATTATTTGTTTCATACAGGATGGTAAATCTAGACACTGTTACTTCACCTTGGCCAGAAGCATAAGTCTCCAATTATTTTTCATTCAGTGGCTAAGTGGTTTGCTTTGGTTCATGGAGAGACCAGAATTGGAACCAAGGTCTCCTGGCCTCTAATTCGAAGTTGAGACTGGGCTGTTTCTTGTCTATCCAGCTTCAGGGGCAACTTAGCAGCCAAAGGTTAATTAACTAGCCATAGACAAAATAAATGGGTGTGACTATAGAGGGTCAAAGGTTCAGACCAGCCTGCCCCACCCAGCCCCAGTCAATTAGGAAATATTTGCTGCAAACCTGTGTGTAATACCTCCTATGACACATTGTTAGGGACCAAGAAGCAGGTGCCACTATCTCTGGCAACAAGGGGCTCAAGTCCAGTTGCACATGAAATATTTCCATCTTTATACCATTGAATATTAACTCATTCAACTGTGCAGCTGAGTCAGGAGGGGTCACTGTGTGTGGGCTTTTCTCGGGAAAGGCTTCACAGAAGAGGGATGCCTAGGATTCAAAAGGTGGGCAGCATCCTCTAACTGGATAGGGCAGTAAAGGCAGGACATTGGCTCCACGTGGCCCCTGTTAAAATGTGCTCCTGATCTCAGAGGGTCCTTGGCTATAAGAAAAAGCTGATCCTTAGTGTTGGGGAAGGAAGGACGGGGCAGAACTAGGGGCTGATGGAAGTCCTTTGGCAAGGAGGGTGCCTGCGGGTAGCCATGTGCCTACTGCATGCTTATGACCAGGGCTGCCTCTACTCTTCTTTAGCAAAACAAAATCCTCCCAAGGAGATGGCTTTTATAGGAAAGCATGAGAGTCCTGCTTTCTTGGCCTCCTTCCCATCTCTGTCCATCTATTTTTTGCTTTGCAACTTTCAACAGAACCATCACTATTTGCTTTAGAGGAGATAGTATGTTACAAACAAAACAGAACAAAAATCACAAGTGTCTTTCCAGGTAATGAGAATCTGGGCCGTCTACCTGAAACTGCAGAACAAACACTCCAGACTCGTCATTCATCAGGCGTGTGTTGAGCACCTAGTTGGTGCCTGGAGTTGTGCTGTGGGCTGGGGACTCGCAGGTGTACAGGATGCATGGCTTATCTTACTTCACAGTCTGGAGGGGAGACAGAGAATTGCATGAAGATGACACAAGCCATCGAACGCCAAAAGAGGGATGAACAAGCTGCTATGGGAGCCCGGGGGAGAGGAGGATTATCCAGGCAGAGGGAAGAAGGTAGGTGGGTTGGTGTCAAAAAGAGACAGGTCCTCTGGACCACTAGGAGTTTGACAGTGAAGGGGAGGACAGTGAGAGAGGTAGGGGTGTACACACACACTTGTCCAGGGATGAAATGATTGGAGTGTGGAGCATAGAGGAAGGGCCTGGAAAGCATATTGGGGCCATGAGTACCCCACTAAGGAGTTGGTCTTTAAATGTTCTATCTCCCAAAACATACAAACACACACACACACTCCTCTTTCCACCACCATCCCCTTCCCCACTTCCCTGGCTCCGTGTCCTTCTGTCCTCCCACCTCCTATCCAAACTGATCAACTTTTTTCATGAAATTATGCATTTATTCACATGCCAAATGTTTTAGTTTGCTAGGCCACTGAAAGCAGATACCATAAAATGGGTTGACTTTAACAATAGGAATTTTTATTTTACAAGCTTACAGTTTCGAAGCTGTGAGAATGTCAAAATCAAAGCATCATTAAGATAATGCTTTCTCCTGGAAGAACAGCTGCCAGCCATCCTTAGGTCCCTGCCACATGACAAGGCACATGGCAGCATCTGTTGGTCTCTTCCTTCTCTTCCAGGTTTCCTTGCTTTCAGCTCCTTTCTTCCATGGCTCTCTCTCTCCATATCCATCATATTTATAAAGGTCCGCAATAAGAGGATTAAGACCCACACTGGGCCCCCACTTAACTGAAGTAACCTCATCAAAAGGTCCTACTTACAATAGGTTTATACTCACAGGATTGATTAGCTTTAAGAATGTGATTTCTGGAGTACATGCAGTTACAAACCAACACATCGAATTTGTTGGTTTCCTTCCATGTACCAATGCCACGTCCCTTGGAACACTCATGTGTACCTGCTGCCTGTTTGACACACAAAACCCAAAGATGTTAGAACTGCACATAGTCTCCATCCTATTTCTACACACAAACACCCCCGCCCCACCAATCCTTTGTCATTCTGAGAGGTTTGGCCAAATCCTCTGGAAGCCAGACCCTCAAAGGTAAATATAGTGTTGGTGTTTAACATATTTGCCAAGATTATGGATCACACTCAATAACACATTTCTCACTGATTTTTTTTGCTTTAAAAAATACAATTATTTCCATTAAAAATATGTTATTTATATTAACATGCAATGGGTTTGATGTTTTTAAATTAATTAAGAAATATTTTATATTTCTGTTTTCATTTCTAATACAATAAATATTACTAGATATAATCCACATAAGCAAAATTTCTTTGGGTTCCTCAGTAATATTTATGAGAGTAAAGGGGTCTTGATGCCAAAAAAACGTTTGAAAACTGCTGCTATACAGCAATGAAAATGACAAGGATGGCTACTCACACAAATAAATCTCATAAACAGGGTAGAGCAAGAGAAGGCAGACACAAAAGCATGCATACTATATGACTTCATTTGTATAAGGTAAAAAAAATAGAAAAAAGCTAATGCATGATGTCAGATATCATGATGGTGGTTACTTTGGGAGATGGGGGCTTAATGATGTAGGAGGAAGGCATAGGAGTTTCTGGGTTGCTGGCAATGTCTTGTTCCCTGACCTGAATGCTCACTGCATGAGTGTGTTCGCCTTGTGATTATTTATTGGTATTTCATGCCCTTTTCTGTATGTGTGCTCTGCTTTTATTTTTAAAAAGTAAAAAATAATAATACCACGGCACCCAGAATCTTAGCTTTGCCATTTTCTAGTCATAAGTTGGAAAAGTTACTTAACCTCTCTTCCTTTAAGAAACATTTATTGAGAACTCAGTGTCAGGCACATTAGGGATGATAGCAGCACATAATACATAGTACCAGCTTTGTCTAGTGCAGGTCAGGCAAGACAATCATCAAAACCATTGTCTCAGGAGTGCAGAGTCTTAAAAAAAAAGGAAAAGTACAGAGTGCTACCAACTGTGTAACAGGGGTCTTAACCAAGTCCAGCTAGTCCTGCATGAAGCAGTGACCCTTAGCTCAGCTTTGGAAGTTGAGTAGAAGTAGGACAGTAAAGGAATGATGAGGACAGCTATTGGACATCTCTACTTGTCTGTCAAATAGGCATCTCGAACTTAACATGGTCAAAGCTGAACTCTTGATTTCCACCCCACTCCCCCAACATGTGACCAACATGCTCCATCTGCAGTCTTCACCATTTCAGTAATGGTGACTTCATCCTTCTGATTCCTCAGGTCCAAAACTTGGAATCATTCTTAATGCCTCTCTTTCCATCACACCCATACCCAGTGCCAGGTTTACTTGCAGCTAATGAAGCTTTACCTCCAGGAACCCTCACATTCTAAGACTATGTCCAAGACCCTGAAAAGGTCCTGAGCAATGTGTTCACATGGTCACATATTTTTGTAAAGTTGGCAAAGGTAATATATTAGGTTTCTCTAGGGAAACAGTACCAACAGGAGATATCTGTAAATATTATGAGATTTTATAAAATTGTCTCATGTGACTGTAGGGATAAATGAGTTTAAACTCTATTGGGCAGGCTGCAAGCTGGGAACTCCAATGAAGGTTTTCAATGAATTCTCCAGGAGAAGCTTGCTGACTGACATAGAGATAGAAATCTTCTCTCTGACTGAAATGACTTCTCCTTTTAATGCCTTCAACTGATTGGATGACTCATCTCTCATTGCCGAAGGCAATATCTTCAGTTGATTGTAGATGTACCCAGCTATAGATGCAATCAATTTACTGATTACTTAAGTGCATGGAATGTCATTAGGCTAGTGCTTGCTTGACCACACAGCTGGGCACCATTACCTAGCCAAGTTGACACATGAGCTTAATCATCACAGGTAAGATATTTTAATGGCTATCAATTAAGACCACTAAGTCTTTCCACTCTAACTTACCTTCCATCACATTTTCCCTTGTGGTGGGTGGTAATGAAGAGACCATGGACATTTTGGGGATCCAGCTAAGATGAAGTTGAGTTGGGGATACATGGTTTTGGTGAGATATATTTACATGGTTTGCAGTCACTTCCTTGCATACTGCCTGATGTCCCAGTGAAGCAATGGCTTCCTGGAACACTCATTACACACAGCCCACTGCACTGACTCACCTGGTGATGTGAGAGAATAGTGGAGGACAAGAAGTAATACTGTGATATAAATCTGTCCTGTAGTACCTGGCAATGGAAGTATATAGGTAGTATGGCCACAAATGGTGTGAAATGTACACGACCAGAGGCTAATCTGTGGAAAAGTCTTCCAACATTTACAATTGTACGCAGAAAGTTTGGTTCTTAATGATGCTGTATTAGTCAGCCGAAAGGGGTACTGATGCAAAAATACCAAAACCTGGTTGGTTTTTATAAAGGGTATTTATTTGGGATAGAAGCTTACAGTTGCCAGGCCATAAAGCATAAGTTACTTTCCTCACTAAAGACTATTGCCATGTGTTGGAGCAAGATGACTGCTGACATCTGCCAGGGTTCAGGCTTCCTGAGTTCCTCTCTTCCCAGGGCTGATTTCTCTCTGGGCTCAGCGCCTCTAGTTTCTCCACAAGGTCACCTGTAGACCATGAGGATCTCTAGGCTTTTCCACTCCACAAGGCCAGCTGTAGACTATCAGGTGAATGGCTCTGTCTCTCTTCCCGGGGTGTCTGCTGTGTCTAAGGAGCTGTCTCTCTATTCCTCTGTGTTTTTTCCTGTGTGTTCACTGCCTTTGCTCCAGATCAAAATGCCAACATCAAAACTCCAACTCCCTACTCTGTGGTGCAGTTTCTCTGATCAAAACTCTCCCATAGGGAGTGGGTGTGGCTCAAGCAGTTGGGCACCCACCTCCCACATGGGAGGTCCTGGGTTCAGTTTTTGATGCCCCCTAAAGAAGACAAATGGACACAACCAGCACAACCAGGGACTCAACTTCCTACTGACTTGCCCGATTAAAGCCTTAATCATTATTTAATAAAGTACAAGCGAAACCTCTGAATCCAATATACTCTAATATGCCCAGAGGGACAGACCAGTGGACAAACATAATCAAATATCTATTTTTGGAATTCATAAACCATATTAAACTGTTGCAGATGCCTAGTTAAAATGGAATTTCTTGGGTGGTGGACTTGGCCCAGTGGTTAGTGCATCCGTCTACCACATGGGAGGTCCGCAGTTCAAATCCCGGTCCTCCTTGACCCATGAGGAGCTGGCCCATGCACAGTGCTGATGTGTGCAAGGAGTGCCGTGCCACGGAGGGGTGTCATCCACATAGGGGAGCCCCCACGTGCAAGAAGTGCACCCTGTAAGGAGAGCCACCCAGCGCAAAAGAAAGTGCGGCCTGCCCAGGAATGGCGCCGTCCACACAGAGAGCTGACACAAGATGACGCAACAAAAAGAAACACAGATTCCCGTGCTGCTGACAACAACAGAAGTGGACAAAGAAGACACAGCAAATAGACACAGAGAACAGACAATCGGGGTGGGGGTGGAAGGGGAAATAAATAAATAAATCTTTTAAAAATGGAATTTCTCTCTTATTAAAAATATACTTCAAAAAACTATATTTGATGATGCAGCAAATACAATTATAGAGCATAATTTTTCTCCTTTTACCCGTGTCCCCCCAAAAAATGTATGTTGAAGTCCTAACCATCAATACCTCAGAATGTGACCTTATTAGGAAATAGGATCATTGCAAATGGAATTAGTCAAATTAAGATGAGGTCATACTGGAGTAGGGTGGGCCCTTAATCCAATATGACTGGTGTCCAGTTAAGACAGAGAGCAGACACAGGGGAGAAGGCCATGTCAAGATGAAGGAGGCAAAGTGACACATCTACAAGCCAAGGAGTACAAGGATTGCCAGCAAACACCAGAAACCAGAAGAGGCCAGGAAGGATACTCCCCTATGGGTTTCAGAAGGAGCATGGCCCTGCCAACACCTTGATTTCAGACTAGTAGTCTCCAGGACTGTGGGACAATAAATTTCTGCGGTTTTGAGCCACCTAGTTTGTGGTAATCTGTTATGGCAGCCCTAGTCAGATGGAATTCCCATTAAATAGAATTTATAAGAATTCTCGTGTTTGTAGGGCACAAACCTTGGAGCAGTACTACAATGAGTATGCATATGAAGTCACATGTTTTATGAATCCCAGCATATCAAATCATGCCTTAGATTATCTGACCTACCTTGTCCTGACAAAATTTGGCTTACCATCATGGGGAATTTTTCCCTCATTTTAAATAAAATCTTACCTTTAGATTTAATTTTGTATTCTTTTCTCTTAAACAAGACCCCACAAATTATATAAGCTTCAGACCCTACAAAAGCTGGATGTGACCTTGCTCATACTCTATATCTACTGAACAAATCTAGGTAGCTATACTATCAATATAGCCATAGTCCAATCCCTTCTCTCCACCTCAGCTACTACTTCTCTGGCCCAAGTTGCCATCATATCTCATTTGGATGACTCTAATAGCTTCCTCAGCAGTCTCCTGGGTTCTACTGGCCTTTCCCCCCTACAGTCTAGTCTCAACACAGCAGTCAGTGGGATCTATTTATAAAATAAATTAGATTATATCACTGCTCTGATCAAAACTCTCCAATGGGGAACAGGTGTGGCTCAAGCTGTTGGGCACCCATCTCCCACATGGGAGGTCCTGGGTTCAGTTCCCAGTGCCTCCTAAAGAAGACAAGCTGATGCAATGAGCTGATGAATGATCAGACACAATAGGAGGGAGTGGATGTGGCTCAAGTGGCTGGGCACCTACCTCCCACATGGGAGGTCCCAGGTTTGGTTCCCAATGCCTCCTAAAGAAGACAAACAGACACAACCAGCAGGCAACGAGTAGACACAATGAGCAGAGACAACGAACAGACATAATGAGCAGAGACAGTGAACAGACAAGAAGAAGATAGATGAGGGAGCCATCTCAGGGTGGAGGGGAACTCTCCAATAGCTTCATATCTCACTCAGAGAAGCCAAACTCCTTAAAATGGCCTTCAAGATCCTTCATTGTCGCTAGCCTCCAGCTTTGTCTTTGGCACCATCTCCTACTGTGCTTCCCCTTGCTCACTCCACTTCAACCATACCACCCTCCTTGATATTCCTCAAATATACCAAGCAGAATTCTACCTCACAGGTTTACACTGCTTCTTCTCCCTAGATATGTTTCCTTCAGATAGTCACATGGCTTATTCCCATACCTCCTTCAAGTCTTTGCCTAAATTACCACCTTCTCAATGAAGCCCACCTTGACTTCCCCATAAAAATGTCATCCATCCACCTCCTCTGCATTCTTTTTTTTTAAGATTTAAAAATATTTGTTAATTCATTAAAAATAACAAACTCATTACATATTTTTATGAAAATAAATACTTTCTAAGACAAAAGTTTAATGAAAAGGGTAGCATTATTTTACATAATAATATGAGCTGGATTCTCACATCTGCTTCCACATTCATTCTATCGTGATACATTGTTTTGGTCGAAGTATATTTTTTTTAAAATCCATCCTTACATAGATATAAAGGTGGAAAAGGAAGGGGTATTTTTAACAGCATTTTCAGAAAATTATGAGTACTATTCTTTGATTCTATACCAAACTTTAGGTGAACTTTTCATACTCTATTACATTAAAATCCGTTAGTCTGTCTTGTACTTTAAATGGATCTTTTACATATGTGTGTTTTTACAACGTCATGCACTGATCATTTGGAAAATATCGTTCACTCTTGACACAGTGAACAATATTTTTAAAATCATATTGCTAGTATCACCAGCAGTCAAGCTCATTAATGTAAATTTTCTAAAATTATAGTTTCCATTCAAAAGCTTGAATTCTATCCTTGGCAACAAACACTATCAATTGTTTTCCTTGTCATTCACTTTGCTCATTTTCAGAAAAATGTCTGCCAAATACCCAAGTCTGAAGTAAAAATGGTGTTCTATTTAAAAAGCAACTAGTTCAGCTTGCAACTCAACAAATTCTTTTTCTCAGACAACCATCATATGTTGGTATGCAGTAAAAGTGCTTTATGCATACTTCTTATGTTGTCCCATTAAATCCTATAAAGATATTTATTCCAGAGTTGGGATTTAATAAAGTAACTTTTATTGTTTCATCAGACATTTTTAATTGAAAATGACATTTTTTTAAAAAGCTAAGTATGTCACAATGAAGAATACAATGACTTGTAGTACAATTTGCTACTGCCTTGATTGTGCCAAGGTACCAGCAATTTTACCCAGCATTGCTCTTGCACCATCAGTGCAAATATCAACACAGTGAAAAAGTTAAGTGACATTTTGGTATATTGTTTTGGAAATAGTTTTGACCTGATGGTCCTCCCCTAAAAGAGTCCAGGTGATCTCCAGAGATCCCCAGATGTACACTGAGAATTTCTGGCTTAACAAATAACTTACATGATGTACATTTTAAAATTTTAATATACATTTAAAGAAACAGTTGTGACACTTTACAAAGCTTAAATGCATTAAAAAGCCTCACTGAGCCTAGAAATCCCATGTGATTTTCCCTAAAGATGACTATTAACAGAGTCTATGAATCTAAATGAGAAATTCAAAAAAATAAATAAATTGAAGAGACAAATGATGAAGTATCACTTAATCACTAGGAGGCCAAGGTAACTGTGGCAGCCAGTCTCTAAGATGGCCCCCAGTGATCTCCACTGCCTACGTGATCCTCTGCCACACACTACCAGAGTTGATCTGGTCTGTGGGACCAAGTGTTTGACAGAAATGATGATATGTCACTTCTGAAATTGGGTTATAAAAAACTGGGGCATCTGTCTTGGGCTTCTGTTCTCTCTCTCTCTCAGATCACCTGTTCTCAGCAAAACCAGCTGCCATTGCTGTGAGCAGTCCGAGGGAGAGGCAAGGAACTGAAGTCTATGGGTAGCAGTCTGCAAAGAATTGCGTCCTACTAACAATCAAGTGAGTGAGCCTGGAAGCAGATCCTTCAGCCCCAGTTGAATCTTGGATGACTAAGCCCTGGCGCAAAAGCTTGATTGCAACCTCATGAGAAACTCTGAGCCAGAACTACTTAACTAAACCACTACCAGACTGCTGACCCTTGGGAACGGAGAGCTAATGTTTATTGTTTTAAGATGCTAAATTTTAGGGTAATTTGTTACGCAGTAATCGATAACTTAAAGAGTCAGTATAACAAACAGAACCGGATGCAGCCTCCTTGACCAGTTTTCTACTGGATTTCATCTCTGCCTCTGTCAGTGTAAATTCCTTTTAATCATCTCCAGTACATTGACAGCTGCTTCCAGTGGTGTGCGCTCAGCCTCCACAATAAAGGAACAGTCCAAAATTTCCCCACACATTGCAGAACACACAGCAGCCGGGACACTGTACGCTCCTTCCCCAGGGGCTTAACAAGCAAAGCGTGCATGAAGTCCGGGTACCCGCTACCAGGAAAGACCCTCAGCGCCTCGTGGAAATAGAACTTGAGCACCCAGGGGTTGACCGCCTTCTGCAACCGCGACTCCCCTGCGCCCCGTTCTGCGGCGCCCCCAGCCCGGGCTATTGGCGCCCCCACCAGCCGGATCGCCTCTATGGGATGCCCGCCGCCCGCCGTTTGCTGTCGCTGCTCCCGCCTCCTCCTGCCATCTCGTGCGACCGCCGCCTCCTCTACTTTCGTGATCCCTCTTACCTTGCTCTCTTCTTCTTATTTTTTTTTCCATAGCACTTATCATCTCAAACACTATGCAGTTGATTTGTTATATATTTTTTTTTATCTCTATCCTTCTGCTAGAATACAAGCTCCACAAACAAGGGAATCTTTATTTTGTTCCACACTGTACCCCCATACTTAGAATAATGCCTGGCACCTTGTAGGCATAAGCAAATATTTGTTGGATGAGTGAAGAGTGGTCAAGACAGAAGGAAAAACATGTGCAAAAATCCAGAGATGAGGGAATAGATGTGGCTCAAACAGTTGAGCACTCACTCCCACATGGCAGGTCCCTGGTTCAGTTTCCTGTGCCTCCTAAAGAATAAACGGACAAGGAGCAAACAGACAAGGGAGCCTTGGGGAGGAGGGCGGGGAGGAATCCAGAGATGTGTATATGGCTAATTCAAGGAACTCAAGATGTGTCAGTTAAGTAGGAAGTTCAGAATGAGAATGGTCCAAGCTGAGTCTGGCAAGGCAGGAAGGAACCACATGGCAAAGGGCCAGAGTAAGAATACTGAACTTTAAGCAAAGGAAATCCACTGAGGAGTTACAACCAAGTGAGTGATGTGATCATAGTTTGAAAAGATCATTGGCAGTTGTGTGTGAAATGGATGGAGGCAATAAGGAAGCAAAGAGCGCAGTTATGAGACTATTGTAGTAGCCCAGGCAAGAGGTGTCAGTGTCTCAGACTAGTTAGAGTGGTGACAGCGATATGGAAAGAATTGAAAAAATATTTTTTTAAATATGTAGGAAATATAATAAAAAAGATCTGATAATGAACCAAAGGAAGAAGGCGTTTTGATAAGAAGGGGGTGGTCATTGATGCTGACCACTCCTGGGAAGTCAAGCTAAGAAGGACTGAAAACTGTCTATTGAAATTTATAGTGACAGGACAGTCACTGGTGATCTTGTCAAGAGCATTTCCCATGAACTGGAGGTGATGAGAGTCAGCCTGCAGTGCACTGACCAGTGAGCAGAATAGAAGGAAATGAAGGATGGAGGAAATTGGATGTCTACAAAGCACTTAACATATAGTAGGCCCTCAATAGTGCCACCTTTTTTCCTCCCTCCCATGCCTGTGTTAGGATGTCGCATAACTGCCACAGTGTTGCTAAGTAAACAAACTCTGGGTTAAGAAAAAAAATGCTAACAAATTAAAATAATAGCATAAGTAGTTAAATATTTACTATTCCTATCAAATTACTTGAGGTAAAATATTAAATTCAAATTTTAATGAGGAGCACAGCTGGTTCTGAATATTCAGGCATCCAGGGTAGCACGTTAATGAATCATTTTTAAAGCTGGACAGCCTCACACTTAATCTGTACAAGGAATAGGAACACAGTCTTTTCTTAATTATAGGTTTATAAAATGAATATAAATTTCTGATTAATCCATTCCCCAAATGGAAATGGCCTTTTAAAAATGATAATAGTAAATGTGTGTGGTAAGAAATTCAGACATTAACTCAGCGTAAAAAAAGAAAAGAAAAATTGCCCTCTCACCCCAATAATTAAAACTAGTAGATAGGATTCATTCTTCATTCATTCACTCAATAGATATTTATTAAACACCTGTGATGTTCCAAGCACATGTCAGAATGCTGAGAAAACATTAGTGAATAAAACAAAGTCCTTCCCCTTGGAAGCTCACTGCTAGTTGGGGTAGAAGGAAATAAATAAACAGGAAACTACATATTACGTCACGTGGTGATAAGTAATAGAAAAACAAGGCAAAGAAGGGAGATAATGAGTGCCGGAAATGTTATTTAATATAAGCTGAAGTGATACAGATATCAAATATCTGTTACTTCTATTTTTGTTTTTATCACTGACAACGTTATTAATGGCCATGTGTTAATAATAAGAGAGTTTCCGACAGACTAGTCTTCTTTCGGTTTACATATATGGCTTTCACTAAGATCCTTCCTTCCTATAATATTTGCGTTTTGGTTCATCCAAACTTCTGAAAAACAAACATACAATTGATCTGGAAAGAAGGCATTTACTGCATTGTATTGAAGTATGCAATTCTATAATCAAATCACTCCTAATACTTCATACATTGAGTTATTGATTAATATGTTTAGGCTTTTTGTGACTGGGACACTTGTTTCTTCAGGCTATTTTGCTGTGTCAGTGACAATTTTACATGCCATTTCATCTGAAACTGCCAGACTTCATCAGAACAAGATGATCCAGATGCATTCGAACATGATTCAGTATGTTGAGATGCATAAAGCACACAACTTCACACACAAACTTACTATTTGTAGTACTGCTGCAGGCTTGTGTCCTATAAACACAGGGTTTCTGATAAATTCTATTTCACAAGATTCCCATAAGAAATCTAAAATGCATCGTCCATTTTTTATGGTGTGTGCTGCATTATCAAGTATATTAGTGACAAAAGAAAATTCCCATTTGGCCTAGGCAGTACTGAATCCTTTAGGTACAGTTTTACGTGTCTGGTGAATGGAAGAATATTCCAAAGGCTAGTTTTTGACTCTGCACACTCCAAACCTTGTTTCTCCTCACCTCCGTAAACTTCCCACCTTCCCACCAGGGTGCTGCATGACACATTACTATCAAGATATGATCTTTGACCTTGCCTCATTGGTCAGCACAGTGTGAGGTGGTATTTCTGGAAGCAATTCTTATGCTGGGGTGACCAGCAATGACTTAACCATACTTGAAAATGACTGCAAGCCATGTCTGATTAAATATATCTGATTAAATCCAAACTAATTGAAAACCTAAGTCAATTTCCTCTTTACATGATCCCAAAATGGTCCATATTCACCCCAATGCCAGCCCCAATATTAACAGAAATGTGACAGAGGGAGAACGGGGATGAAAAGAGACAGCTGTTTTAACTTATTGTAATTAAAATGTTTTACTTTTGCAACTTTTACATCAGCATATAACCATGTTGTCCCACTGTTAGGGCCTTGGAAGGGGCTGCTGCAGCAAGGGGCTCTGATATTTAAGCTTCATTAGCTTCACAGTAAATTTGGTACTGGATGTGGACTGTGAGCGAGAGAGAGGAGTCAAAGATTTTGCCAAGGTTTTCAGCCTAAGCAACTGGGTGAGTGGAGTTGCCATTTACTGAGATGTTGGAAAGAAGATTTGGAGGTGAAAAATCAGAAGTTCAAGTTTGGGACATCAAAAGTTGATGGTGTCTATTAGACTGCTAAGAGAAGCTGTCAAGTAGGCAGTTGGATATATGAGACTGGAGTTGAGGGGAGAGTGTCCTGGCTGAAGAAGTAAATTACAGTCAACTGTACATGGACTGTACTGGAAGCCATGAGGTTGAATACGGAGTGAATAGAGAGAGAAGACATGAGAAGATAAGGCCAGGGAGAGAACTGTGGGAAACTCAGTGGGTAGAGGGCAGGGAATGGAAGAGGAATGAATAGAGACTGAGAAACTACAGCCTGTGGGGTAAGAAGAAACCAGGAGAATAATGGATCCTAGAAGCCAAGTGAAAAAGGTATTTCAAGGTGGAAGGAGTGATCAGCTATTCCAAGTAATGTGAGGACTGATGTTTTAGCTTGCCAAAGGGATGTCAATGCAAAGAACCAGAAAAGGGTATTTATTTGGGTTAAGAGCATACAGTTCCAAGGCCATGAAAAGTCCAAACCAAGGCAGCATCAGAGATGATTTCTCACTCAAGCCAGCTACTGTTGATCACTGTGTGTTGCCACGTGATGAAGCAAGACGGCCTCTGATCACTGTCCAGGTTTCAGCCTTTCCCTCTGGGCTATCTCCTTTTGAGGTGCTCCATGGGCCCAGACTCTTGGGACTTCATGCTTAAGCTATCCTGTAGTCCTCTCTCTTAAATGGCAGGATCTCGTACATGGCTTCTTTTCTTGTATCTGTCTGAGTGAGTCCCTCTCTGTGTTTCAGACCCAGCAAGGGGGTGGAGACTCAACCTGAGTCCAATTAAAATCCCTAAATCGATCTTATCAAGTAGTCTAATCAAAGGCCCCTCAACTGAATTTAATGCAACCAAAGGGTATCACACCCAGAGGAATAGATTAGTTTACAAACATAATATTTCTTTTTCTAGGATTCATAAAATAATTTCAGACTGCCACACCTGAGAATTGAACATCAGATTTAGCATCGTTGAGGTCAATGGTAATGGAGAACTTGCCAAGAGATAGTTGGAGTGAGTTGGAAAAATAATGGAAAGAGTAGAACTGAAGGCTGTGACCATATTTTGTGTTTTGGAACCTACTCTTCTCAGGAATAAGATGTTGAGGTTTTTCCCTACCAGGATATAAAGATCTACTTGATTATTTTTAAAAGTTGCTTAGTGTAAGGAATACCATAATTTATTTATTCAGTTCCTTTTTGATGAATATTTATACTATATTCTTGGCAATTATAAATAATGTTGCAGTGAATATCTTTGCAAATACATTTTTGTGCATGTGCAAAATAAATTTCTGAATTCTGGAATTGTTGCATAGTTTGCACATTTTCAGTTTTGACACATATTGGCTAATTGCACTCATAAGAGGCTTCATCAATTGATTTTCTCATCAGTAATGTATAAGTGCCCTTTCCTCGCACCAGTTTAAGCACTGGATACTAATAATCTTATCATCTTTGTCATCCTGCTAGGTTTTTTAACTGGCAATGTTATTATAATTTGCATATCTTTGATTACCAGTGAAGCAGAACAGCTTTTTCATATGTTTATTTCCATTTGTATTTCTTCTTTCATATCACAGATGTGTCCTTTGCTTATCTTTCTATCTGAGCATGTTTTCTTTTTAATTTAATCATTTTCTAAGAGCTATGTCATATAAGTAGCAAATATATTTTCTTAATATGTTGTTTATTTTCAACATTATGGTGTTTCTATAGTTTGGTTTTTAAAAATGTTGTCTAAGCTTTCACTCTTTTCTTTTTAAGATTTCTGCCTTGCTGTCACATCTGATTGTTTTTTAACAAGAGCCTCAGAAATAGATTTTACAATTATTAATCTAAAGCACAGAGAGAGAGAACACATTCTCTTTTCATAGCTAGTCAGGCATATGCAACAGGGACAAATTGCCCAAATTGGTCTGGTTTCTATCCTCTCCCCACCCCCAACTTTAATCAAGACATTTTTCTCTTTATATTATCGGCATAAACTACTGCCTAATTGAGACTCCTGCGTATTTGATGAATGCTTCTGTGTATTTGGTCTGACAATGCTCAGGGGCTAATGGGACCATGTGCTTTCTCTAAGACCTCTGCGAACATAAGACAACCTATTATGGGCTTTTTCAGGCCTTTTGTAAAATATAACATTTTTAGCATGTGAATTACATCAAATAAATGGTAGCAATATTGTTTTCTGGTTTTGAATACATTTCACCCCATTCCATTTATAAAGCAGACTTGAAGTGAAAGTAATTCCATTCCAAAAATATTTTTTAATCATGACTTTTTGAAAGCTCTTTAGTAAGATGCCTTTGCCTTATGTGAGTTAGAAACCACTATTGGTCCATTAAATGAATCAGTTTCCACAGTATTTGAATACCACAAATTAAACTAACTTTAAATCTAAAAACTAACACGAGAGAGTTTTGATATGAACTGAATTGTTCAAGTAATTTTCTTAATGATTGACAAATCAGCTGAAAAGAAGCTGTCAACTACCTACAGAATAAAGAATTCTTAATGCTTGTTGCTTTCTCAAAATAGTCCAGGTGTTTTAGAGGTCAATTTGAATTCAGTTTGAACATTCAATTTGAGTAGAGCATCCAGACTTCAATTACTGCAAAAGTTTACAATATCTTTCAGGTCACAAGAAACTAAAGTTATTAAAAGATCAGTATGCACAAAGAGACATTTCAAGCATCCTCGTTAGGGAGGCAAAACCAGGGAAAATAGTGTACTCTATTTAAATTTTTTTCTAATACTTACTATCTGAGATGGCTAGCTATGAGATTATCATATAAAAATTGATAACCAGTGAGAATTTATAACGGAAGAGATTATTATGTTCATAGTAGCAAGAAAACCCATAAAATATCTAGGGCTAAACTTAAGAAATATTCAAGACTGCTATGAAGAAAACTATGAAACTATTGTGGGACATGAAATAAGACTTCAATAAAATGAGACATATCTTGTTCTTAAATGGAAGACTCAACTTTATAACTGTTGTGGGAAACTGGCTTACCTGTTTGGTGCTTCCTGTTATTGTAAATTACCTTATTGTAGATGTTGCAAGTCGCTTCTTATTATTATACAAGATGTTCTAAGTTGCTTCCTGTTATTGTAAATTACCTTATTGTAGATGGCGCAAGTTTTTCCCTGTAGCTCACAGCTGCTCATTAGCTTTCAAATAAATATGGTGTGGAAACTAGGGTTGAGGCTCTCAGTTTCAAAAGCTGTGCAGTCCCCTGGTCCCATCTTTGTTTCCTCTCTCATGTCTTTCTTTCTGCCCTTTTAGTTCTTCAGTTCTGCATCGCCTTCCCTTTGTGCAGACCTATTGCTGAGCTGGTCTCAGCATATAACAATGTTAGTTCTCCATAAATTAATATGAAAATACAACACAAACACTATCAAAATTCCAAGGAAAAGATAAACTTGAAAAAACTATCATAAAATGCATTAAATTCTGGAAGAGAAGGGTAATAAAAGGCGATTAATCCCACTATAAAGCTGTAGTAATTAAGAGGGTGAGATACTCACGCAAGAACTGACAGTTTAATCGAGCAGAATGGAGTATAGAAATAGACTCAAATATACGGGAGAACATGGTATTATATGACAAAGTTGGCTTTCATTCATTCAACAAATATTTATGGAGCCATATCTGATGTAGACATGAAACACTCAAAATTTCTGCCTAAAGTGGAGCTTCAATTCTCATGGAGGAAAAAGCAACAAATGGAATATATAATACAGGACTTATGTGAAGATGGTAGACTAGAAAGACACGGATCCCTCTTCTCTCCCAGAAAAATAGCAAGAGGACAGGCTGAAACAGCCTGGAAAAAGATATTTTAGGTGAAGAGTGGACACCACCAGAAGGGAGAGGGACAAAGGAGGGGAATCATGATTTGAAACCAGCATCTGCTACTGCAGACACCCTCCCCGACACTAAAGACACTTTAGAATTCTCAGGTCTCTGAGCCTGCTACAGACAAAGGAGGCTCCAGGAATCCACCACCCCAGGAAAGCAGAGAGAGAGGGACACAGCCTAAGGCTGACTCAGCTTTTGACCCTCAAATTTGGTCTGCTGTGTCCCACAAGCTCTTCCAGGCCGGGTGGGACTGCGCTATTGTTTGCCTTGGGAGCTGACAAGAGGCTAAAAGATTGGGGACTAGAGAGAGCCAACCCTCCTAATCTCCCTCTCTAATAACTGGGACTGATTGTTGAGGAGGCAGAGAAGAGCGGAAAAGGGAGGGGGCTGTCAGAGAAGGCTGGAGAACTGTCTCTGAGAAAGTTTGAATTACAAGGCTCTTAGCCTCCTAACCTCTATCACATTGATCCATTCTGGGTTGACGCAAACACGCTCCAAGCAGGCATTGAACTGAGAGGGCTAGCAAAGATCACCATCTGCTGTCAGACAAAGGAAGTGCACCTGAGAAAATTAAAAGTAAATGAGAGACTTTTCCCAGCCTTTATAACCTCCCTCCCCAAGGCCTGAGGAAGCAGGTTTGCAACCCATTACTGGGTACAGAGCCCAGTTTTGAGCAAGTAACAGAGGCAATCCTGATGATCCAGGTTGAACTAAGAATCAAAGAACAGCAGTAATACACAGCCTTATACCACTAAATTCCTTCAAAAGAGAAAGAAATTGAACATATGAGTAAACTCACCATCCTAATCAGATGCCTAGAAATCAGAAAAAAATTACAAACCCTCCTAAGAAAATTGAATACATGGCCCAAGAAAGAAATATATCAAAGCCCCAGAAGAGCGACAGGACTTAAGACAACTAATTGAGATGCACACAAATTTACAAAATCAAATTAATGAGTTGAAAACAATATGGCTAAAGAGATAAATGACATCAAGAAGACATTGCACAAGCACAAAGAAGAAATTGAAATCCTGAATAGAAAAGTAACATAAGTGGAGGGTGTGGGTAGTGAGGTAAATCAGAACCTTTTATATATATATATATATATATATATTTTTTTTAAGATTTTATTTTTTATTTCTCTCCCCTTTCCTGCCCACCCTCCCCCCCAGTTGTCTGGTCTCTGTGTTCATTCGCTGTGTATTCTTCTGTGTCTACTTGTATTCTTGTCAGTGGCACCGGGAATCTGTGTCTCTTGTTGCATCATCTTGCCGCATCAGCTCTCCATGTGTGCAGTGCCACTCCTGGGCAGGCTGCACTTTTTTACGCTGGGTGACTCTCCTTATGGAGTGCACTCCTTGCACGTGGGGCTCCCCTATGTGGGGGACACCCCTGCATGGTGCGGCACTCCTTGTGCGCATCAGCACTGTGCATGGGCCAGCTCATCATATGAGTCAGGAGGCCCTGGGTTTGAACCCTGGACCTCCCATGTGGAAGGCAGATGCTCTGTCCATTGGGCCAAATCCACTTCTCTCTTATATTTTTTAATGAACTATTTTGTGTGATCCATGTAGCTTTTTTTGAAAAAAGATATTAATAAGATAAAATTTTAAAAAATGAAAAGTAACAGAGCTCATGAGAATGAAAGACACAATAGGTGAGATCAAAAACACATTCAGCAGACTTGAAATGACAGAAGAAAGAATAATTGATACCAAAGCCAGAACAGCTAAAATTTATGAGAGTAAAGAATAGAGAGAGGAAAGAAGAAAAAATTGAGCAAGGACTCAGAGAGCTGAATGACAACACAAGATGCAACAACATACATGTCATGGGAGTTCCAGAAGGAGAAGAGAAGGGAAAAGGGAGAGAAAGAGTGTTTGAGAAAATAATAGGTGAAAACTTCACAACTCTCACAGAAGAAATGAACTTACATGTCCAAGAAGCCACCATACTCCAATCAGAATAAATCCAAATAGACCTACTCTAAGACACACACTACTCAGAATGTCAAATGTCAAAGAAAAAGAAAATTCTGAGAGCAACAAGGGAAAAACAAACCATCACATACAAGAGACACCCAATAAGACTTAATGCAGATTTCTCATCAGAAACCATGGAGGCAAGAAGACAGTGGTATGATACAATTAGGATACAGAAAGAGAAAAACTGCCAAGCAAGAATTCTTTATCCAGCAAAACTCTTCTTCAGATATGAAGGTGAGTATAAAATATTCACAAACAAATAGAAAATAAGAGAATTTGTAAAGAAGAATCCACCTTTGCAGGAAATGTTAAATTCCGCTTTAGCACCTGAAAGAAAAACATAGGAGAAAGAGGCTTGGAGGAGAGTATAGAAGAATAGAAGAAAGGATAACCAAAGAGTAAAAAGACAGACAAAAATATATGATGTATGAAAACAAAAGAATAAAATGGTGGAAGTAAATAATGCATTTACAGTAATATCACTGAATGTGAATGGATTAAACTCCCCAATCAAAAGATATAGGCTGACAGAATGGGTTAAAAAACATGAGCCATCCCTATACTGCTTACAAGAAACTCACCATAGACCCAGGGATATAAACCGGGTGAAAGTGAAAGGTTGGAAAAAGATACTCCACGCAAATAATAACTAAAAAAGAGGAGGGGTAGCTATACTAACAGCGGATAAAACAGATTTTAAATGCAAAAAAATTAGAGATACAGAAAGCCATTATATATCAGTAAAGGTGACAATACAGTAAAAAATATCTATGCAGCTAATTAGGGTGCCCCAAATACAAGAGAAAAACTCTAACAAAACTGACAGGAGAAATAGACATCTCTACAATAATCATTGGAAATTTCAACACACCACTCACATCATTAGATGGAACCACTAGACTGAAGATCAACAGAGAAACAGAGAACTTGAACAGTAAGATAAACGAGTTAGACCTAACAGACATATACAGAGTGCTGCATCCAAACTCAGCAGGTTTTACATTCTTCTCAAGTGCCCATGGATCTTTTTCCAGGATAGACCACATGTTAGGGCACAATGCAGCTCTCAATAAATATAAAGAGATTGAAATTTTACAAAGCACCTTCCCAGATGAAAATGGAATGAAACTGGAAATCAATAATAGACAGGAAAAAGGTAATTTCACAAATGGATTGAGGCTAAACAACTGGGTGGAGGCAAAACAACACACTCCTAATCAGTGGGTCAAAGAAGAAATTGCAAGTGAAATCAGCAAATATATTGAGATAAGTGAAAAAGAGAACAAAGTGTATCAAAACTTATGGGATACAGTGAGGGCAGTGTTGAGAGGGAAATTTATAGCTCTAAATGCCTATATTAAAAATGAAGAAAGAGCTAAACTCAAAGATTTAACTGAACAACTGGTGAAATTAGAAAAAGAACAGCAAACGAATCCCAAAGCAAGCAGAAGAAAAGAAATAATAAAGATTAGCACAGAAATAAATGAAATTGACAACAAAAAAAATAGAGAAAATCAACAAAACGAAAAGCTGGTTCTTTGAAAATATCAATAAAATTGACAAAACCCGAGCTAGACTAACAAAGAGGAAAATAGATAAGATGCAAATAAATACATAAATCAGAAATGAAATGGGGGGAAATTACAATTGACCAGATGGAAATAAAAAGGATCATAGGAGGATATTATGGGAAACTGTTTTCCAACAAACTAGACAACCTAAATGAAATGGACATATTGCTAGAAATGCACAAACAGCCTACACTGACACTGCAAGAAATACAAGAACTTAACAAACCAATCACATTTAAAGAGATTGTCTCCATCATTAAAAATCTCCCAACAAAGAAAAGTTCAGGAAAAGATGGCTTCACGGGTGAATTCTACCAAACATCTGGGGAAGAATTAACATCAATCCTATTTAAACTCTTCCAAAAAATTGAATAGGAGGGAAAATTATCCAACATATTTTATGAAGGTAGCATCACCCTAATACCAAAACCAAATAAAGAAACTACAAGAAAAGAAAATTACAGACCAATCTCTCTAATGAACATAGATGCAAAAATTCTCAACAAAATACTTGCAAATTGAATCCAACAGCATATCAAAAGACTTATACATCACTACCAAGTGGGATACATTCCTGGCATACAAGGCCAGTTCAACATAAGAAAATCAATCAGTGTAATACACTATATTAACAAATTGAAGGGAAAGAAACCACATGATCTTCTCAATTGATCCACAAGAGGTATTCAACAAAAGCCAGGATCCTTTATTGATAAAAACACTTAAAAAGAGAGGAATAGAAAGATAATTCTCAATATTATAAAAAGCATGTATGAAAAACTCGCAGCCAACATCATACTCAATGGGGAAAGGTTGAATGCTTTCCCTCTGAGATCAGGAACAAGACAAGGATGCCCACTGTCACCATTGTTATTCAATATTGTACTAGAAGTTCTAGCTAGGCAATTAGACAAGAAAAAAAATTAAAGGCATCCAAATAGGAAAAGAGGAAGTAAAACTCTCACTGCTTGCAGATGACATGATCCTATATTTAGAAAATTCTGAAATGTCTACAACAAAGCTACTTGAGCTAATAAATGATTTCAGCAAAGTGGCAGGATACAAGATCAACAAACAAAAATCAGTAATGTTTTTGTACACTAACACTGAACAATCTGAGGAGGAAATCAGGGGAAAAAACCATTTACAATAGCAACAAAAGGACTCGAATACCTAGGAATAAATTTAACCAAAGAAGTATAGGACCTATATGCAGAAAACTACAAAACAATGCTAAAAGAAATCAATGAAGACCTAAACAAATGGAAAGACATTCCGTGTTCATGGATTGGAAGACTAAATATCATGAAGATGTCAATTCTACCCAAACTGATTTACAGATTCAATGCAATACCAATCAAAATTCCAACAGCCTACTTTACAGAAATAGAAAAGGCAATTACCAAATTCATTTGGAAGGGAAAGTGCACCCGAATAGCAAAAAGTATTCTAAAAACCAAGAACAGTGTGGGAGGAATTTCACTGCCTGACCTTGAAACACGTTACAAAGCTACAGTGCTCAAAACTGCATGGCACTGGCATAAAGACACATCAATCAGTGGAATAGAATTGAGAATCCAATAGTGAACCCTCACCTCTACAGTCAACTGGTTTTTGATAAACCTACCAAGTCCATGTTAATGGGGCAAAACCATCTCTTCAACAAGTGGTGCTGGGAGAACTCAATATCAATAACCAAAAGAATGAATGAGAACCACTATCTCACTACCTCTACAAGTACCAACTCAAAATGGATCAAAGACCTAAATATAAAAGCAGGACCATAAAACTACTGGAAGAAAATATAGGGAAACATCTTTTTTTTTTTTTTAGCTTTTATTTTTATTTATTTATTTATTTATTTATTTTTTAATTACATTATGAAAAATATGAGGTCCCATTCAACCCCACCGCCCCCGCCCCCCACTCCCCCCCACAGCAACACTCTCTCCCATCATCATGACACATCCATTGCACCTGGTAAGTTCATCTCTGAGCATCACTGCACCCCATAGTCAATGGTCCACATCATAGCCCAGACTCTCTCACGTTCCATCCAGTGGGCCCTGGGGGGATCTATAATGTCCCGTAATTGTCCGTGAAGCACTATCCAGGACAACTCCACGTCCCGAAAACGCCTCCACATCTCATCTCTTCCTCCCGTTCCCCACACCCAGCAGCCACCATGGCTACCGTTCCCACACCCATTCCACATTTTCTCTGTGGACATTGGATTGGTTGTGTCCATTGCACATCTATGTCAAGTGAGGGCTTAGATTCCACATGGGTACTGGATGCACTCCTCCTGCTTCCAGTTGTAGACACTCTAGGCTCCATGTTGTGGTGGTTGACCTTCTTCAACTCCATGTTAGCTGAGTGGAGTAAGTCCAATAAATCAAAGTGTAGGAGCTGCAGTCTGTTGAGGCTCTGGGCCTGGGTGTCATATTATCAGTCCAGAGATTCAAATCCCTTACATATATCTTAAACCCAGCACCAACTACAATTCCAATAAAGTAGCATGCAAGTCTTGTGAAAAGAGATCCCCTCTGAGTCCAATTCCATCACGCAGAAACACCAGCTCCAAAGAAGGGCTATCTGTCATGGCAGTGAACCCCTTCTGCCATGACCATAGAACCCGTGGGTCTCTTTATCCCTCAAAAGAACCAATACCTGGGGTTGTATCTACCTTATCTGTCTCTTAGACTCTGTTCAGTTGTACATAGGGGTATTCCTTCTGACAACCTCCAGACTCTTTTTTAGAGACTCACAGCCTTATAATCTCATTTCTCCTTTCCATTTCCCCCTTACATTAGGTCAAACAGCTTCCCGAAGTCATGTTATTATATGTAGACAGGTATATTCTGCTGTTCCGCATTGAATCTTTAATTCAAGGTCATTTTCTAGTTGCTTCTTCAGCTGGTATGTGGTAGTGATCCCTCGGTGCCAGGGAAGCTCATCCCCGGGTGTCGTGTCCCACGCTGGGGGGAATGCATCGCATCTACACGCTGAGTTTGGCTGTGAGAGTGGCCACATTTGAGTAACATGAAGGCTGTCAGGAGGAAACCCCCAGGCACAATGCTACTCTAGGCCTTGTTCTTATTGCAGGTGTATAGGCTCAAAAGTGTAACCATTAGTATCACGAGCCCACTGTTGGGCCCTCCTTCCTTCCTGGTTCTTGCCGTTGCACCTGGAGGATTGCCGCTGCTCTCCCAGGGCCCACAACAGTGACCCCCTGGCCAGGAGCCCAGTACCCCCCCAGCTGTTGTTTTTGTTTCCACTATGAGTATATATAGACATTACCATATACCCTGGGCATATGCCCTGTATAACTCCCTGTCAACCATATATATCCTGTCAATAACATCCCATATCAGTATTCCTCCACTGCCATTGTTGAACCACTCTGTGATCCAAAACTTCCCGTAAAGTGAATCCCAACATAATGTCAGCTTCAGAAGAGTCTTAGATCACCGAAATTCATATATACAATATACAGTATTTCCCCAGATCCACCATAAAACCTTTTCCCTTGCACAGCAATAATCTTTTAACTTATTCATATCATATTTCCTGAAACTGATGTACAGATTCCAAAACTATAGTTTTCAAACAAGGTGACATTTGTGCTTACTATGTGGTCCATATTTTAGGCTGTACAGTTTTCTAAATTTTTTAGTTATCCTATGTTTTGTCTTATGGTTTTCATTATTAGTCTGTCGTCCCCTATATGTTTTTGGTGTAATATTAGCTGTTTTATATTCATCCTCGTGTACTCTCACATAACTCCTCTTTTGCCCCCTTATTTACCTTTGTTCCATCCATTCCACATCCATTTTCCCCTCCCCTTAGGGCCCACAACGCCTGCCAATCTAATACCCTGGGAGTTGTTCTTTCTCACGAGAGATACAGTTCTCTCTATTCGACGGCATTAGTCTTCCCCAGGATATGGGTCCACCCCACCCAATGGTAGAACCCACCTTGGCAAAATGAGCCTTCAGCTATTCCCTCCGGAGTCCATCACGCATCAGACCATACCCCCTGAGCGTCCTAACCAGGTAACCCTCCTACTTATACTTTGATACGTTTTACTCAACATTTAGTTCTCAACAAACTTCTGATACTCTTAGGGAAACATCTTAAACATCTTGCGGTAGGTAATGGTTTCTTGAACCTTACACCCAAAGCATGGGCAACAAAAGAAAAAATAAAAAGGACCTCCTCAAACCTAAACACTTTTGCACTTCACAGGACTTGTCAAAAGTGTGAAAAGGCAGCAGACTCAATGGGAGAAAATACTTGGATATCACATGTCCAATAAAGGTTTAATATCCATGATATATAAAGAGATGTTATAACTCAACAATAAAAAGACAAATGATCCAATTTAAAAATGGGCAAAAAGCAAATGTATGCTATGGACCATGATTGTTGGTAATAGTCTGATGACATTGTATCATAATCTGTAATAAATGTTGCACCAGGGTGTGGAGTTGTATGGGTGTAGCAGTTTGATATAATTATGAATTCCAAAAATAGGTAATGGATTATGTTTGTAATCTGGTCTATTACTGGGCATGATTGAGTTATGATTGATTAGGGCTCTGATTGGGCCACGTCATTAGGGCGTTGAGTCACCACCCCTTGGTGGGTGGGGACTCACAGACAAAAGGCATGGCAAAGCACAGAATTGGAGCTTTTGATGTGAGGGTTTCTGATGTTGGAGTTTTGATGTTGGAGTTTGATGCTGAAGCCTTAAGCATGAGCCCTGGGAAGGAAGCTCACGGAGGAAAGAGAAGCCAGCTCCAGGAAGAAAGGAACCTCGAACCCAGAGAGAAGCAAGACCCTGGAAGGGAGGAACCCAGGAAGCCTGAACCTTCACAACCATCAGCAGCCATCTTGCTCCAACACGTGGAAATAGACTTTGGTGAGGGAAGTAACTTATGCTTTATGCCTGGTAGCTGTAAGCTCCTACCCAAATAAATACTCATTATAAAAACCAACCAATTTCTGGTATTTTGCATCAGCACCCCTTTGGCTGACTAATACAATGGGAAATCTACACATCTGTATGATTGTTTTGCAAGTTCACAATATCTGTAACAAAAATATATTTTTTAAAAATAGTATGAGTTGGGGGAAAAATACACCAAATGTAAGATAAGGACTATAGTTGGTAGTAATATTTTGACCATGCTCTTGCATAGTTTGTAACAGATGTTTCACAATGCAAAGAGTTGGTGGAGGGGTGATGTATGAGACCCCTGTGTGATGTTATGTATGTTTATTTTATAAGTTTGCGATCTTTAATATACACTTATTGTTTATGTGTGTTCATGCATGAATGATATACAATAAAAAATTAAAAATTAAAAAATTAAAATGGGCAAAAAGACTTGAATAGACATTTGTCCAAAGATGAAATACAAATGGTGAAGAAACAAATGAAAAACTGTTCAACATCACTAGTGATTAGGGAAATGCATATCAAAACTACAATGCGATATCATTTCACACCTATAGACTGGCTGCTATTCCAAAGTCGGAAAATGGTAAATGTTGGAGAGGATATGGAGATTTACGAACACTTATGCACTGTTGGTGGCAATGTAGAATGGTACAGCGACTGTGGCAGCTCCTAAGGAAGTTGAATATATACTTGTCATGCGACCCAGCAATATATATATTCAGAAGAACTGAGAGCATCGACACAAACAGACATCTGCACACTTATGTTCATAGCGGCATTATTCACAATTGCCAAAAGTTGAAAACAACCCAGGTGTCCATCAACCAATGAATGGATAAACAAATTGTGGTGTATACACATGATAGAATATTATGCAGTGGTAAGAAGAAATGAAGTCATGAAGCATGCGACAACATGGATGAACCTGGAAGACGTTATTTTGAGTGAAGCAAGCCAGACACAAAAGGAAAATACTGTATGATTGCGCTATTATGAACTAAATATACTGTATAAAATCAAGGAGGTAATAATTAGAATATATGTCATCAGAAAATAGAATGAGGTTAGAGAATGGAGAGCTGAGGTTAATCTGTGCAGAAATGGTTAAATGGTTTTATAAATCTTCAGAAATGAATAGAAATGGTGAAAGCATATCATGGTGTTTGTGACGAGCGGAGCTATTATACGGTGTGACAGTGGTTGAAAGGGAAAGTCTAAGGTCATGTGTATTACTAGAAGGAAAGCTAAAAACTGTAACATGGGACTGTATATGACAGTAAAACCTCATTTAAAATGAGTATGAGTGATATTGCATATATAAGACTCTTTTTACAAAATATAAATGCAAATATACTAGAGAGAAGGAAAAAGAACAGCAGCTATGTATGGCAGGGGAAGCACAGAGACATTGAGAGGTGATGAGTTTTGTTTCTTATTATTATTACTGGAATAATGAAAGTGCTCAATAATTATTGAAGTGATGATGCATGAATATGTGATGACACCAAATACTATTTATTGTACACTTTGGATGGATTCATGCTTTATTAAAATATATCAATAAAAGTGATTTGTTATATATATATAAAATACATCAGATGATGATAGGTGCTACTGAGAAAAATCAGGCAGGGAAAAGAGATGAGGATTGCAGGGATTGCAGTTTTAAAGTGAGTTGTCATCTCTGAGAAGGTAACCTATCCACAAAGACCAGGAGGTAAAGTAGTGCATTGTAAGACGTTTAGAAGCATCCCTGGCCTCTACTCACTAGATGCCAGTAGCACTCTCCCCCAGTTGTGACCAACAAAAATGCCTCCAGACACTGCCAAAGATTTCCTGGGGGGCAAAATCATCCCTGAATGAGAATCTCTGAGTTGGAGAGAACAGTGAGGGCAAGAATCCTGGGTGGCTGAAGGGTACGGTTGGCATGGTTAAGGAACAGCAAGAAAGCCATGAGGCTGGAATGGAGTGAGCAGGGGTAAAGGGTCTGGGTGGGAGGCTGCTGCAAGGAGAATTAGTAGAATATCTGGTAATATGTTTCAGAGTGTTGTCTGTGGCAGATCATACAGGGCCTTGTATCCTATTGCAATGACTTTATCATTTGTGCAGGATGAGAGGGTAAAGCCTTTGAAGGATTTTGAGCAAAGGAGTGATTTGATCTGACATATTTTCAAAGAACCATTCAGTCTGCTGTGTTAAGAATATATTGCTAAAAAAATGACAAAGAAAAAAATATATAGTGCAAGAGAGCAAAGGAAGATGCAGAGAGACCAGTTTTGCAATAATCAAGAGAAGATATGGTGGTGGCTTAGACTATGCTTGGACTAGAATGATAGTAGATGTGGTATATTCTGGGTGTATTTGATGGAAAATCAATAGGATTTACTGACAGATGAATGGAAGAGGGCAATCAAGGATGACTCCCAATATTTTAGCCTAATAACTGAGAGATGGACTTGTCATTTACTGTGATGGGAAAGCCTTCAAGATTTGTAACTTCAGGGGTGGCAAGTTTGGGGGGAAAGATCAGAAGTTAAGTTTTGGACATGTTGGACTTGAGTGATTTCTTTGACATCAAAGTGGAGGTGATTGGACAGATGGAAGATAATTGTATATATGGATATTGAATAATTAGATATATGGCTCCAGAGTTCATGGGAGAGGACAGAGCTGGAAATCTAAATGGAAGGGGGGCGGTCATTAGCCTATAGATGATCTTTAAACCCATGAGACTAGATGAAATCACCATGGAAGTAAATTCAGACAGAGAAAGGTCCAAGGACTTAGCCCTGGGACAGAGAAATGTTAAGAGTTCAGGTGTGGTGGGGATGAGGTGAAGACAGCAATGAAGACTGAGAAGGCAAATCAAGAGAGATTGGAAGACAAACAGGAGAGCAAGGTGCCCTGGGAGCCAAATGGAGAAAATACTTTAAGGAGGGAGGAGTGATCAATTATATCAGATGCTACTGATTTAGCAACAGGGAAGTAAATGGTGACCTTTATAAGAGCAGTTTTAGCATAGTGGACTAAGTGAAAACATGGCTGGAGTGGGTTCAAGAAAGAAAGGGAGGGAAGCAGACTTGGCCCAGTGGTTAGGGCGTCCGTCTACCACATGGGAGGTCTGCGGTTCAAACCCCGGGCCTCCTTGACCCGTGTGGAGCTGGCCCATGCGCAGTGCTGATGTGCGCAAGGAGTGCCCAACCATGCAGGGGTGTACCCTGCGTAGGGGACCCCCATGCACAAGAAGTGTGCCCCATAAGGAGACCCATCCAGCGTGAAAAAAAGTGCAGCCTGCCCAGGGTGGTGCCTTACAAATGGAGAGCTGACACAACAAGATGACGTAACAAAAAGAAACACAGATTCCTGGTGCCACTGATAAGGATAGAAGCAGTCACCACCGAAGAACACACAGCGAATGGACACAGAGAGCAGATAACTGGAGGGTGGGGGAAGGGGAGAGAAATAAATAAATCTTTTTAAAAAAAAGAAAGAAAGGGAGAAAAGGAATTAGAGACAGCAAGAACAGGCAACATTTTTGAGGAACTTGGTTTTACAGGGGAGCAGAGAAAGAGGAGGTAGCTAGAGGAAGATGCGAACTCAAGAAAGAGTTTTTGTTTTTAAGATGGGAGTGAAAACATGCTGGATGCTGATAGGAATGATCCAGTGCAAAACCAAAAGCTGATGATGCAGGAGATGGGGGGGGGGGGGGGACTGCCGGCATGATGTTTTTGAGTAGGAGGAAGGGGGTGCTATCTAGAACACTCACAGAGGAGTGGTTCCATACATGAAACATAGACTCAGGGACAATTTGTTTACAGTAACAGGAGCGGGAGCAGTGAAGATGGGCACAGGTTCAGGTAAGAGGATAGGTGTGAAGGTGAGAGCTTGTGAAAATTGTCTTTTTATTGCTTCTATTTTCTCAGGGACATAAGAAGAGAGGTCAGTAGGATGGAGGAGGAGGTGCTGGAGGCTTGAGAGGAGAAATATGTGCGCTGGGATGGTTCATGCCAGCAGGTCTGGAATTAGCCTAAGTTGTTTCCTAAAGTTCCTACATGACCCAGACCCTCATCAAGGTGTGAAATATATGGATTAATACTGTTGCTCTGTAACCATGCATCTGAGGAGCTTAGAGGCTGTTTTTACCAGCTTATCAGCATTGTGTATTGATAACAGTAAAAATGATTATTTGTACCTGGTCTCAGTGTGATCCCCCCATCTGAAGGGCTTTACTGTTGAGGCTGGTTACATAGTAAGAATATGCCTGCATGAGAACAGGTGTACCTCAGTGGCTGAGCGCCTATTTTGCATGTGCAAGGCCCTGGGGTTCAATCCCTGGTACACTCCTAAAAATATATATATGCTTACATGAGCAGCAAAATAATTTTTAAAAATCCAACTGAGACTCCATTTTGGGCTCCCTGGTTCTGAAGTGTTCCAGGTACGCAACAGTTGTTCCTGGTCTGAAGATGCCTACTGGGAAGCGGACTTGGCCCAGTGGTTAGTGCGTCCGTCTACCACATGGGAGGTCTGCAGTTCAAACCCCGGGCCTCCTTGACCCGTGTGGAGCTGGCCCAAGCACAGTGCTGATGCACGCAAGGAGTGCCATGCCACGCAGGGCTGTCCCCTCATAGGGGAGCCCCATGCACAAGGAGTGCACCCCATAAGGAGAGCTGCTCAGTGCGAAAGAAAGTGCAGCCTGCCCAGGAATGGCGCCACACACACGGAGAGCTGACACAGCACAAGATGATGCAACAAAAAGAAACACAGATTCCCATGCTGCTGACAACAACAGAAGTGGACAAAAGAAGAACACGCAGCGAATAGACACAGAGAACAGACAACTGGGGTGGGGGAGAAGGGGAGAGAAATAAATAAATAAATAGATAGATAAATAAATAAAAAGATGCATACTGCCACCACCCTCAAGGAGGGGAACAATAGGAGTACACACTTGACTTCTCCAGACCCTTTGCTCTGAAATAGCCTTTGACTGTGATGCATAGTCTTACTTCGATGCCACTACTATATTGTATCCTTTTCCTGTAACAAAGTGTGTATTTGCAAGCATTGCCATTTGGGTCTTAGGAACACTTAATAATTGAACCCTGCTTTCCTCCAGTAATGCAGTGTGAAATAGTCATTCAGGAGAGTGGAAGAGAAAATAGACAGTTAGCGGGGATAAGATACATTGTTCAAAAATGGCACTGGAACAAAAGGTATAGGTGTTTCTGCCAAGATTACAATGGTTGCTCCTAGAGAACTTCTACTAGTCCATAGGGGTTCAGATGTGAGTCCATCACATCCATGTTTATATTGTGACCCATGTCCCTGGGCCAAAGCTGATTGGGTCAATGGTGAACCCCTAATCAGAATCTCTTTAGGCTGAAGGTTTGGCATCTTAGTTGTTGAGCTATTATTCAGTGTGTTCCGGAACCTTTATTTATATACCTTTATAGAGAGAAAGAAATTTATTATAGGAATTAGTTCATGCAGGAGTGGGGATCAGAAAGTCCAAATTCCATAGGGCAATCTGCAAGCTGGATATTCTAATGAAGGTGAAGTTATAAAATCCAGGAGAAGCTGGCTGGCTGAAGAAAAGGCAGAAATACTTCTTTCTGACTTCTGAAATCTTCAATTCTCACTAAGAAAGCCAATTGATTGGATGTGGCAACTCCCCTCATTGCTGTGGGCAATTTCCTTTGTTGATTGTAAATGCAATCAGCCACTGAGGCAATCAACTGATTAATAGTTAAAACCAATCTTCTAAATGCCCTTCTAGTAACAGTCAGGCCACTGCTTGCTTGACCAAACAACTGGACACAGAACCTAGCCAGGCTGATGGTTGAAACTGACCATCACACAATTCTCCATCAACAGGACCAAAGAGCAGAAGAAGCCAATCCACAGAGGGGATAAATGAAGCAGTGCTCAGAGGGAAGCAGAGATGAGTTGAAATTACTCTTTGCATTCCTGACATCTTTTACTTTCCAGATTCCAGCCCTTTGGGATATTAAGCTCACTTCAGACCTAGGGTTCCAGGAAAATATTCCATATTCTTTTAATAAATGTCATTTTCCCCCATTAAGCTAGTTTGAGTTAGTATCTCTACTAACAGCCAAAGACCCTTAACTCACTAGCCATGTAGAAACACATAAAGCTGGATTCCTATCTCATTGCCTATACAATAATACATTACATAGGGAGCTGAGATTTTAATTAAAAATGATTATAATACAGGGAGTAAATAAAATATAGTGGATTTTAAAAATAATCTTGGAATCCAGAAACCAGAAAGGAAAATATTCAAATATTTAACTATGTAACAATTTAAAATTTGTAAACAGCCAAAAACCATCACAAACAAAGGTAAAAGGCATAAAATTGGGGAAAGCATTTGTAACAAATATGGCAAGCAAATTACTAATATTAGTAATACACGAATGATTGTTACAAATCAACAAGAAAAGACAAGAAATGTGGAAAATTTGGCAAAGGACAAAAATTGGCAAATCACAGAAAAGAAATTACAATGGCTAACAGACGTGAAAAGATGCGCAACATGACCCTTAACTTGGAAATAAAAAGAAAACTACAGATAAGCAGGTATTAAAAAGATTGATAACGCCAGTGTTGACAAAGCTATGAATAAATATGCACTCTCTTTTGCCATTGGTAAAAAAACTTTTTGGAGTGTAATTTGGCAATATTGATCAAGATTTTAATTCTGCAATTCCTTTCAATGCAACAATTCCACTGCTAGGGATTTCTCCTACAGACATATTTACATAACGTGGGTAATACTATATTATAAGGATGTTTACTATAAAATGGTTTCTAATAGTAAAATTTAGACACACCTAAATGTCTATCACAGGGCACACATTGCATTTTTTAAAAAATATTGAGGTAGAGCTATGTGTGCTGAGATGGAAAGCTGCTCATGAGCAATTTTTAAGTGAAAGAAGCAAGTTACAGATTGCATGAATAGCCTGATCCTATTTTTTTAATTGGAAGAGAAAGAGTAATATACTTGCCTTGATGACAGCTGTTACCTATGGGCAGTGGGAATGGGTAGGAGAGGAGGACAGAAAACTTTTGATTACTACTTTATACAGTTCTAAGTGGTTGAAAGGTTTTACAACAGACATTTATTTTGTAATATTTTTTAGTTAATTTTGTTATTTTTAAAGAAGCTTTAGATTACATAAATGTTACATCAAAAATATAGGGAAAAAAATAACAAAAAAGAAAAAAGAAAAAACTAGGAGATTTCCATGTACTCCAACCCCTCCCCTTCCCACACTTTCCCACATTAACATCTTTCATGAGTATGGTACATTTGTTACAATTGATGAGCACATATTGAAGCACTGCTACTAACCATGGACTATAGTTTACATTATAGTTTACACTTTGCCCCACGCAATTTTATAGGTTTTGACAAAATGTATAACAGCCTGTATTCGTCATTGCAATGTCATGCAGGACAATTTCAATGACCCCAAAGTGTCCCATTGTACACCTACTCTTCTCTTTCCCATCCCTCAGAACCTCTGGTGGCCACTGCCTTTATATCAGTGATACAAGTTCTTCCATTGCTAGAATAATCATAAAGACTACTTAAGTCCATAGTTGCATTCCTCCCTTATGTTTGTTCATTCCTCAATCTTGAGGAATTTGGGATCGTGATGCCCACTCTGGTTCTGATTCAAAGGGGGCTTAGATCCCATGGGGCAGATGGATAGTATTATCATGCTTGCAGTTGTAGATACTCTCTGTATTTTGGGATGATGTTTTCCATCATCCTTTTGTTAGCTGTCCTGGGTGACTCCGATGAACTGTAGAGTAGGTACTGCAACCCTGATGAGAGTCAGGGCTCAACTGACACATGAACAGACTGAAGATTTAAGACTCTGGGACATATATTTAATGAGTATAATGCTAATTATAGGTTCAAATAAAAGGGGCAGAAGAGTCATGTGTAGGGAAATTGTAAATGAGTCTAACTCTGTTACATTGGGGAGCATATATTCCAAAGGCCCACTGACAAGGTGCCACAAGGTGCGGAATTCCTAAGATTGTCTGCCCTGCTTAGAATTTTGAGATGTCTCTAGAGTCCTCAGGAGCACCCCTGCTTGAGGCTTTGTTTACTATAAGTCTGGAGAGAAAGTGCCAGGATTCACATCTCAGTTCACCATTAACTAATCATGTAATCCTGGGGCAAGTTACTTACTCTCTGCTTCCTCATATGTAAAATAGGGACAATAATAGTGACTTCCCTCACCAACTTATTATGAGGCTTAAACAAGCTAATATATGTAAAGCACTTAGAATAGCAACTGACATGAAGCAAGCACTCAGTGAATGTTAGCTATTATTATTATGTTCATAGAATATTCTGAAAAGTATAAAATAAACCAGTAACATTGTTTATTTCCAGGAAAGAGAAACTGTATAGCTGGGGCACAGGGTTAGAATAGATGTACTTTATACATACACCCTTCAGTACACTTTAGATTTTATTCCACGTGCATATATTACCTACTTTCAAATGAATGTGATTTTTTTCAGGACTTGGAGTTGTCCTGGGTGGTGCTGCAGGGACAGTTCCTGGACATTGTGTGTCCTCCCATGGCCCACTGGGTGGACTGAGGGAGAGTGTAAACTATAATGTGGACCATTGACCATGTGGTGCAGCAGTCCTCAGAGATGTATTCACCAAGTGCAATGAATGTCCCATGATGATGGAGGAGGTTGTTGTTATGGGAGGAGTGGGGTGAGGGGGGTAGGGGGTATATGGGGACCTCATATTTTTTTAATGTAACATTAAAAAAATAAATAAAGACAAAAAAAGGACTTAGCACTGAAAAAAAATAAATTAATGTGATTTAACTGTAGAAATAAAACTAAAAACATTAGAAAATAATAGTTTAACAATCCTCATAAATATATGGCAAGGTTCAATAAGTTTCTTTCAGACCTACCCCTAACATTTATGGGACTGGAGATAAGAGTACAAATGAAGTCAAGAGTACAAATACATCTGCAAATTTCTTACAAACCATCAAATAAAATATATTTTAACTTCTGTATTAGTCAGGGTTCTCTAGGGAAACAGAATCAACAAGTGATATCTGTCGGTAGTAAGAGATTTATCAGAGTCTGTATGCAGCCGTGGGGATGCACAAGTCCAGGTTCCGCAGGCAGGCTGCAACCAGGAGCTCCGATGAAAGTCCAATGAAGATTCTTGATGAGTTCTGGGAGATGTTAGCTGTCCAAAGACGAGCTGGGAACTTCTCTCTCAATGCTGGAATCACTTCCCCTTTTAAGGGAGTCAACTGATTGGGTTACACATCACTCATACTGCTGATGGCAATCTCCCTGACGGATGTAATTATAACCAATATCTATGATTTACCACTGCAGTAAAGTCAATGGTGGGGAAGCGGACTTGGCCCAGTAGATAGGGCATCCGTCTACCATATAGGAGGTCCGCGGTTCAAACCCCGGGCCTCCTTGACCCGTGTGGAGCTGGCCCATGCACAGTGCTGATGCCCACAAGGAGTGCCGTGCCACGCAGGGGTGTCCCTCGCGCAGGGGAGCCCCATGCGCAAGGAGTGTGCCCTGTAAGGAGAGCCGCCCAGCGCGAAAGAAAATGCAGCCTGCCTAGGAATGGTGCTGCACACACGGAGAGCTGACACACAAGATGATGCAGCAAAAAGAAACACAGATTCCTGTGCCGCTGACAACAACAGAAGTGGACAAAGAAGAACATGAAGCAAATGGACACAGAGAGCAGACAACCGCGGGGGGGGCAGGGGGGAGAAATAAATTTTAAAAAATCTTTAAAAATAAAAATAAAGTCAATGGTGACTAAAGTACATAAATGCCCTTGTATTACAGTTAGTCCAGTGCTTGCTTGACCAAACAACTGGACACAATTACCTGCCCCAGTTGACACAATAACTTAACCATCACAACTTCCAGCTTGACAAAATACCCTAATAATGATACATAGAAAAATACGTGTGTATTAGTCAGGGTTCTCTAGGGAAACACAACCAACAGGAGATATCTGTAAATTGTATGAGCTTTTATGAGTCTCTCACGTGACCGTGGGGATGAACAAGCCCAGGTTCCGCAGGCAGGCTGCAAACCAGGGACTGCAATGAAGGTCCAATGAGGGTCCTTGATGAGTTTTCTAGAGACAATGGCTGTCCGAAGACCAGCTGGGAAATTCTCTGAATGCTGAAATCACTTCCCCTTTAAAGGCATTCAACTGATTGGATAACGCCTCACTCCTTGCTGACTCTCCCTGATTGATGTAACCAGCTATCTATGCAGTAAACTCACTGATGACTAAAGCCCATAGATGTCCTTGTATTACAGTTAGTCCAGTGCTTGCTTGACCTAACAACTGGGCACAATTACCTGGCCTAGCTGACACATTAGCTTAAGTATCACAATGTGTAAATCTGCTTTTATATAACTAAAAGTCAGCAACATGTAAGTGACAACTAGATTTGATTATTGAACATGCTTGGGGGTTCTGTTGATGGGCCAGCAATCCTTGGATAAGTAATAAAGACACACAAAATTTATTATTACTATATCTTTGTTCCAATTTTTCTTAATTTCATTTTAGCAAAGGCACCAATTATGTTGTTTTAATCGAGATTTTCACAAAAATTGTGTTCCATTGACACTAACTTCCAATTAGGTCACTTTTCTTGAATCATTGGTGTTCCTACATAATTTTAAAAATTAATCTCAATTTGGAGAAATGTCATTCTGCTGAGTCAGGATGAACTAGAACTATTAACTAGAATTGTCAGTGATCCTTACAGCTCTACTTAGTTTCAGAAATGAATCATGAGATTTACAGATAATGTTCAAATATTGTAATGGGGATGCATATGATAAATCATCATTATTGTAGAAAAGATAATGAAATATTTTCATATCATTTAGATCACTTATATTGTGATTTTTTTACCATTTATAAGGTAATACCTAGGTTCATGAACTAATATAAAGATTGGTATCATTCTTCATGTATGCTATGTGCAGACCTACTGATATTCAAATGTATTAGTCAGCTAAAGGGGTGCTGATGCAAAATAACAGAAATTGGTTGGTTTTTATAAAGGTTATTTATTTGGGTAGGAGCCTACAGATACCAGCCATAAGGCATAAGTTACTTCCCTCACCAAAGTCTATTTGCATGTGTTGGAGCAAGATGACTGCTGACAGCTGCGAGGGTTCAGGCTTCCTGGGTTCCTCCCTTCCAGGTTCTTGCTTCTCTCTGGGTTCAAGGTTCCTTCCTTCCCAGGGCTTGCTTCTTCCTGGGCTCAGGGTTCCTCTCCTCCTGGGACTGGCTTCTCTTTCTTCTGTGAGCTTACTTCCTGGGGCTCCAGCTTAAGGTTTCAGCATCAAACTCCAACATCAAAACTCCAATATCAAAACCCTCACATCAAAAGCTCCAACTCCGTCCTTTGCAATGGCTTTTATCTGTGAGTCCCCACCCACCAAGGGGCGGGGACTCAATGCCCTAATGATGTGGCCCAATCAAAGCCCCAATTATAACTCAATCATGCCCAGGTACAGACCAGATTACAAACATAATCCAATATCTATTTTTGGAATTCATAACCATATCAAACTGCTACAACAAATTAAAGAATAATATGAATTATTTAATATTGCAAAATGCTCCTTAACCACAAGGTGCAACTACTGTAAATTTCATGCTAGTTTGTGAGTACATCTAAAACATCATATTGGTTCCATTTTGGTTTACATTATGGTTTATATTTTAGACTATACAATTTTCTAAATTTTTAGTTATCTTATGTTTTACATTGTGGTTTACATTTTAGCCTATAGACTTTTATACATTTTTGGTGTAATTTAACATATCCTATATCCATCATCGCATGATCTTGTGGAACACTTGCATTGCACTGATGGGGAGAAAGTGGCCATGGTAGCTGCTGAGGGTAGGGAGAGGGAAGAAGAAATATGATGTGGGGGCATTTTCAGGACTTGGTGTTGTCCTGGGTGGTACTGCAGGGACAGGTGCCGGACATTTTATGTCGTGCCCTGGCCCACTGCGTGGACTGGGGGAGAGTGTAAACTACAATGTAAACCATTATCCATGTGGTGCAGCAGTGCTCCAAAATGTATTCACCAAATGCAATGAATGTTCCACGATGATGAAAGAGGTTGTTGATGTGGGAGGAGTGGGGTGAGGGGGGTGGGGGTATATGGGGACCTCTTATATTTTTTTAATGTACCATTTTTAAAAAGTAGAGAAAAAAAACATAGTAAAAAGAAGTAAAATAAAACCTCATATTGGAACGTGAAAAGCAGCAAGAAAATCGACAATCAACACTACTTGGAAATGATGTTCTTTTGCAATCATTTATTGCATTCACACTAGCTGAGCAGAAGGATTTGACAAGTTATTTTGCCTGACGTGCTTCTGTACTCAAATCCTCCCTGCCCATAAAAAAGAGAGTTTCTTCTCAGACTTGAAGCCCTGGGAATCCTCACAGAGCTCCACATTTAAAGCCAAGGAATCTTCCAGTTCGATGTCAAGTTTTTCAGAATGGGAAATAGGGCAAGGTCAGAAATCCTGTGGTAGCTGTGGACAACACAGATGATTACAGGGAAAATAATCAGCAGCAAGCGCCTCACCTGACCACAGACCTTCCAGCCTACCTGGAAACCTAAAACATTAACTCACTGTACATGATCCCATCCTCCACTTCACTGGGGAGGGTGGGGAAGGGGGCAGTTGATATAAACCATACAACATAAACTTTAGTTTTAGATGCTTTTTTAAAAGATTTATTTAATTTATTTCTCCCCACCCCCTCGCTGTTTGCATTTGCTGTCTGTTTTTGTTGTGTGCTGGTCTTCCTTTTTGTTTTAAAGTCTCCAGGAACTGAACCTTGGACCTCCCATGTGGGAGGGAGGTGCCTAATTGCTGGAGCCACCTCTGCTCCCTGCTTTGTTGGGTCTCTTATTATGTTTTTTCTCCATGTGTCTCTTCTTGTGTTTCATTGAGTCAGCTCGCTGTCTTGCTAATCTTCTTTAGGAGGCACTGGGAACTGAACCCAGAGATCCCATGTGGTAGGCAGGAGCGCAATCACTTGAACCACATCTGCTTCCTTTTAGATGCTGTTAAAAAAAGCAGGTGCATTTGGATTATCAAATTTGCAGAATCCTTTGAATTGGACATTGGCAGATAATTACTTTTGTTGTTGTTGTTGTTGTTGTTCAGCGAACACATAGAATTTACAATAAGCCAGGAACTCTTCTAAGTGCTTTGTAAGTTTCAACTCATTTAGTCCATATAATAACCCCCTGAGGTAATTACTAACCTCTTTAATAGATGAGGAAATGAAGGCACAGAAAGGTCAAGTAACTCACTCAAGGCTACAGTAAGCAGCAGAGCCTGAGTTCAAACCTAGGTAGTCTGGCTCCACAGACTCTAGTCTAAATGTCTATATTCTTAGATACTATATTATTCTTCCTCTTAGCAAAAAAAAAGAAAACACTTCAGGCTAAAGACTATTATACCCTTAGTAAGATACAAAATGCATTCAAAAAGTTATAAAAAATTTTAAACGCTTAACCCAAGAAACCCTCACAGCAACAATAAATATGGACAGCAAAGATGTTTATTTATTCCAGCAGTGTTTGTATTAGAGAAAAGCTTGGAGGCCACTGAAATGCCTACCAGTACAGGACTAGTTAAATAAACTATGCTATGTCCATGTTGTGGAAGACTAAACAATCATTAAAAATAATGAAATAGGTGCACTGATGTGGAAAGATGTTCATGATATACTGCTAAGTCTGCAAAAGCAAGTTGCAAAACAATAAATATAACGTAATCTCATTTATGTAAAAAAGGCATGCATGTAGGAGCACATCTATACCTAAATGCATGGAAAGTAGATGGGAAGTCTGCCGCCTGAACTGATGACTGTGGTTATCTCTGAGGAAGGAACTGGGATTCAGGGTGTAGGTGGTGGGAGACAGGGTAATAAGGACGTTTTGTTCTGTATACTTCATAATGTTTCCATCTTTTATGATGAGAATGCATTCATGTATTACCTGTGTAATTAAAAAAAGACCAAAAGTAGCTCATAACTTTGTCACAAGAGTAGTTACTACAATCTGCTTTCTTGTGAATGTTTGGGCAAATTAGACCACAAAGTTTACAATGGAGCCTTCAAGGATTCAATGGATAACTTATTCATTTATTCATTCACTCTGAATATATTTCTTAAGTACCTGGTACCCATTGGTGATTAACAATGTTCTGACCCAAGGCAGCTCATCCACCTGGTTGATGACTAAAGTTGACTGTCAGGTGAAGAAACTGAACTGCAAGAGCAGTTAATATGGCCCTTTAGAAGCCACAAAGATCAACTGGGTGTGATTAATGGCTACCAATAAAAAATCATGATAATGTCTGAAAATGAGAGAGCAAGACTGAAGCAGAAAATTTGAATCTAATGATGCAAAAATATGAAATAAAGCAACATTGAAAAAATGCTTCATATCCCTTGTAAGTATTCCCCCCCAACCCACCCTATTATTTTTTAAATATATATTTTTATGATAGAAGTTGTAAACTTATAAAACAATCATGCACAGGTACAGAATTCCCAAATAAGATCCATCTATCAACACACCACACTGTGTTGGAACATTTGTTACAGATAAAATAATATCATCTGATTGTTACCATGTCCATAGTGTACATTTGGCACACATTCTCCATACTGCCCCATTATCAACACAGTACATCTTTGGCATAGATGCAAGCATATTACATTATTACTGCTAACCACAGTCCATATGTCACTCCAGCTGTATTTTTCCCGTGCTTCTCCACATTCCCACCACCCTGCAGTAGTGATGTACATTTGCTCTAGCTCACAAAGGACACTCTTGCATCTGTACCATCAACCACAATTCTCATCCACCTCTTGGTTTACTGTGCTATTCACTGCCTAGATTATTCTCTAGTATTCTGTCAATTGGCATTTACATACCTAGACTACCATTTTCAGCCACATCCCCATTTATAAACTAGCTGTTACTCACTATGTGTTACCATCCACTCTATACATTTCCACACTTTTACATTAAAGCTAATTAAAACTTCTACATACATTAAACATCAGTAGTCCATCGCAGTCCTCCTCTTATCTCCTTTAAGAATTCACCACCTACCACCAGGGCTTGAAGATATTTTCCTACAATTTCTTCTAGAAGCTTTATGGTTCTTGCTTTTATATCTAGGTTTTTGACCCATTTTGAGTTAATTTTTGGATAAGGTGTAAGATAGGGATCCTCTTTCCTTCTTTTGGCTATGGATATCCAGTTCTCCCAGCACCATTTGTTGAATGGACTGTTCTGCCCAAGCTGTGTGGGGTTGAAAAGCTAGTAAAAAATCACATGACCGTATATGTGAGGGTTTGTTTCTGAACCATCAATTTGGTTCCATTGGTCTATGTGTCTGTCTTTATGCCAGTACCATGCTGTTTTTACCACTATTACTAGGGAATATAATTTAAAGTCTGGAGATGAGAGTTCGTTTTTCCTTTTTAAGATGTTTCTGGCTATTCAGGACTCCTTACCTTTTCAAATAAATTTGATAATCGTGTTTTCAGGTGTTTTTTTTTAAATGCTTGTGGAATTTTATTGGGATTTCATTGAATCTGTATATCAATTTGAGTAGAATTGATGTCTTTATGATATTTAGTCTTCCAATCCATGACCATGGAATGTTCTTCCACTTATTAGGCCATTGTTTAATTTCTTTTAACATTGAACTGCAGTTTTCTGAACACAAGTGCTTTACATCATTGGTTAAGTTTATTCCTATTTGAGTTTTATCTGTCATATTTTATTTTCCCCACTCTTTTGACACTTTAGTTACTTTTATTGATATAATTGTCATTTCTGGAATCTCTTCCAGGCCTTTCTCTCCTGTCTCTTTTTTTCAGAATCTAGCACACCCTTTACTATTTCCTAAAAGTCTGGTTTCTTGGTTAGAAATTCTCTCAGTTTCTGTTTATCTGTGAATATTCTAATCTCACCCTCATTTTTGAAAGACAATCTTGCCAGATATAAGATGCTTGGCTGGAAGTTTTTCTCTTGTAGTATCTTAACTATATCATATCACTCACTATCTTTTTGCCTCCATGATTTCTGGTGAGAAATCAGCCCTTAACCTTATTTGGGTATCCTTTATATGTTATGCATTGCTTTTCCTTTGCTGTTCTCAGAATTTTCTCTTTGTCTTTGGTATTTGACATTCTGATGAGTATGTATCTCACAGTTGGTCTATTCAGATTTTTTCAGATGGGAGTATGTTGTGCTTCTTGGACATGGATATCTATGTCTTTCAACAGAGTTGGGAAATTTTCTACCATTCTTTCTTAAAATATTCCTTCTGCCCCTTTTCCCTTCTCTTCTCCTTCTGGGACACCCATGACCTGTATATTTGCACATCTTTTGCTGTCTTTAAGTTCCCTAAGACCTTATTCAATTTTTTCTATTCTTTTTTTATCTGTTCTTTTGTTCGTTCACTTTCAGAGGCCATTTCTTCAAGCTCACCAATCCTTTCTTCTACCTCCTCAATTCTGCTATTATATGATTCCAATGTTTTTTTTTTTCATTTCATTTATTGTGCCTTTCATTCCCATAAGATCTGCTATTTTTCTCTGTATGCTTTCAAATTCTACTTTGTGCTCATCCAATATCATCTTATTTCCTTAATCTCTTTAGCCATCTCATTGAATCTATTGAGGAGATTTGTTTGAACATCTATGACTAGTTGTCTCAACTTCTTTATGTCATCTGGAGGCCATATCTTCCTGTTTCTTGGTGTGGATTATAATTTTTTGTTGGTGTCTTTGCATCTGGCTTACTAGAGTATTTATTGGTTGCAGTTTTTCTCTTTAGTTTAGGGCTTCCTTCCTTTCCTCCCTTCCTGGTTGTGCAGTAGGAGCCAAGGATGTAGTTGGTGCTATAAGCTGTGGAGGATCAAGCTGTTCTCATTGCTCCAGGAACCAATGAAGCTTCTCCCAACTTGCTCCTTTGCCAGTGGTAGGACAGAGTCACAGCTGTGTGGAATAATCCAAGTCGTGCAGGCCTAGACTGTAGTTGCCCAGAGAGACTGATGAGACTTTGTGCCCCTTTCTCCCCTGCCTAGGGCAGGGATGGAGCTGCAGGTGTGGGCAGAAATCTATGCAGTATGGTTCCAAGATGACCGCAGCTACCCCAGTAAACTTCTGATTATTCAGTCTGCCAGCCAAAGGTACCTGCAGTTTCCTGAATAGGCTGGTGCAGGGCCCGTTAGCCTCCTCCCTGCCAGAGGTAGGGCTGAAGCCTAGGCTAGGGCCGCAGACCAATCTGGGTGAAAGAAACCAGTTCCTACCATCACTGTGATTTTTGGTCAGCCAGGCTGGGGGCAGAGTCAAAATCGTGGCCACCAACCTCTTTCCAACTTGGACAGATTCACACCCTAGCTATTCCTAGGGTCATTCCCTAGCCAGCCAAGTCCACTTATCAATAGTTAAAATCAGTGGCCAACCGTCTCCTCCTCCCCTGTTTTTGGGAAATGGCGCCTCCAATTCCAGCCACAGAACAGCTCCTGGGGCAGCTTGCACCACCAAAGTAGGATAATCACCGGCCTCCATGGCTTGGCCGATAATTTCCCGAAGAGGCTGGCATAGGTCTCCCCAGCTTCCTCCCTCATAGAGGTGGGGCTGGGGCTTAGGCTAGAGCTGCAATCTGATCTGGGTGGAAAGAAGCCGGTCCTCACCAGCACTGGGATTCTCAGTCTGCCCTGCTTCCCCTCGTGCCAGGTACAGAGTTAAGATAGTGGCTCCTGGCATCTTTCTGGCTTGGACAGGCTCAAACTTAACGGTTCTTAGGATTACACTTTAGCCTGCTGAAATTACTCCTCAGCAGCTGAAGTTGGTGCCCAATGGTCTCTTCCTCCCCCATTTTTTGGGAAGCAGAGCTTTCAATTCCAGCTCCTGAGGTGGCTTATGCCTCCAGTGGAGGATAGGCACTGGCCTCTGGGGCATGGAGAGTCTTCTCTGCAGATGGGCAGTCTCCTCCTTTTATTCCTTCAAGGATGTTGCAAGATGCTCTTCTGGTCTCCTGGAACCCCCAAACATGTGCTTCAGCAGCTCGAGAGAGCTTGGGTGTTTGCTAACTGCCCTGTAGCAGGAGCTGACTCTAGGAGCTCCTTACTCTGCCACCATCTTGCTGGTTGTCCCTCCCTTGTAAATATTTTGCCTAAAGCCTTTCTTTAGAAAGGTGCTCTTGGAACTGACTGTGGAACCAACTCCGCCCTCGCTTAGACTTTTTGGGCTGCCACTCAAGGAACTCTGCATTTTCCTTCTGTATCCTCAAAGACTTAGGGAGTAGAGAGGGGCAGGGATGGCATCCCTGGAGGGGACGTCAGGAAACATAGATTTTTAAGGAAATATCTGAATCCTTCCATCCTGGGGAGGACTGGATTTCTTGGGGCCCAATCTAGAGTGTGATGTTTCTACCAGAGGCAGAATAGCCTGCCAAAAACCTGTAAGTTGGGTGAAGTCAAAGCCTTCAGGATAATGCTGAGGTTCAAGCACCAGGATTAACTTGTGTGGGCCCAACTCCAAAGTGTAAGGGGCAAGATCCAGATTGAACCAGGAATTTGGCATTATGTCTCATGTCAGCTTGCCTGCCCCTGACTCTGAGCTACCAATTTCCCTCCTCATCTTCCCCTTTCTGTCCTCCCACATCCTTTGGACTCGATTCCTGGTATTGGCTTCCCTGCTAAAACCTTGGCTTTTCTCCACATAGCATCTGGTGCTCTGCCTCAGGCTGCCTGAGGGAAAATCCTGAGACAACCAGCACCTGGGATTCTGTCACCCTCAAGTCTAGCCTGTGGGCAGCACTCCCACCCCATTTGCTCTACTGCTTTTGATAGGGGGAGACCATGACCCAAATCATAGGCATTAGGATATCACTACAGGATCCCTCTAGCAAGGCCCTGTCTGAGCAGCTATCCCTTTCCAATATTGCTCTCTGTTTGGTTGCAACACTTGGCAGGCATACTACCCAGGATAAATCCCCACTTTGGTATTCTGGATTAGCAATCAACCACTTGTAAATTTAGGTAGGGCAATTCAGTCTCTAGACCTGAGCACTGCTGGGAAAGACAACAAGACAAAGTTTCTGAATATTTTCAAAAAATAAACGCTAGACTCCTGGAAGGCCCTGCACATACAGCCAACCAGTTTCTTCTTTACCACCTTATCGTTGCAACAGGCAGAATCCAAGAGATAATTCTGAAATGTAGGACCCTCTCTGGGAAGGCAGGATGAAGGAGAGTCTCCTCCAGGGAAGGTTCTTGGCAAAGTATGAAGTAGAAACAGATAGTGGTGGCATTGTTAATGGCAAGAAGAAAGATGCAGAACAACAGAGCTGTTAAGAATGTGAGCTCTGCCCATGTTTGCATCTTAGCCCAGCCACGTACAAGCTGTGAGACTCTTGTTAAGTTGATAAGCTTCTCTGAAGCTTGTTTTCTCCATTTATAAAATGGACTTATACTAGCAATTAACATATAGGGCTATGGGTGTCAAATGGGTCTCATGCCCACAGGAATGGATTAGTTTAAAACATGAACTTTTGCTTTTTGGGATTCACAAAATTCAAACTGTCACAAAGAGAGAATACTCTCTGACTCATTCTTTGAGTTAGGCCTAATACCACAAGAAAAGAAAATTATAGACCAATTTCCCTCATGAATAATAATGCAAACGTCCTCAAAAAATGCAAGCAAACCGAATCCAACAGCATATAAAAAGAATTATACATCATGATCAAGTGGGTTTTATCCCATGTATGCAAGGGTGGTTCAACATAAGAAAATCAAATAATATAATACACCACATTAATAAAACAAGAGAGAAATCTACACAATCATCTTAATTGTCACAGAGAATACTCTTTCTTTATAACAACACTCAGAAAACTAGGAAGAGAAGTAAACTTCCTCTACATGATTAAGGGCATGTATGTGAAATCCACAACTAACATCCTACATAATAGTGAAAGACTGAAAGTTTTCCCTCTAAGATCAGGAACAAGACAAGGATGCCCAATGTCACCACTGTTATTCAACATCTTACTGGATGTTCTAGCCAGAGCACTGAGGCAAGAACAAGAAATAAAAGGCATTAAAACCGGAAAGGAAGAAGTAAAACTTTCACAATTTCACTTTCATTATGACGAGATCCTATGTACAAAAAATTCTGAAAAATTCACAACGAAGTTAGTAGAGCTGATAAATGAGTTCAACCAAGTGGCAGGGTACAAGTTAAACATGAAAAAATTGGTAGTGTTTCTATACAGTAGTAATGAACAATCTGAAGAGGAAATCCAGAAAAAAAATGCATTTACAATTGCAAGTAAGAATCAAATATCTAGGAATAAATTTAGCCAAGGGTATAAAGGGCTTATACATGGAAAACTATAAAATTTTATTAAAAGAAATCAAAGAAGACTTAAATAAACTGAATGACTTTCCAGGTTCATGGATTTGAGGACTAAACATTGTTAAGATGTCAATTCTTTCCAAAGTTATTTACAGATGGAATGCAATCCCAGTTAAAATTCCAAGAACCTTCTGTGCAGAAATGGAAAAATCAATCATCAAATTTATATGAAAGGGTAACATGCCCCAAATAGGCAAAAACTTCTTGAAAAAGAAGAATGAAGTTGGAGGTCTTCTTCCCGATTTTGAAACTTAATACAAATCTTCAGTAATCAAAACAGCATGGTACTGACACAAGAACAGACATATGGAGCAGTAGAATTGAATTGAGAGCTCAGAAATAAACCCACACATCTATGGCCAATTGATTTTTGAGAAGGGTGCCAAATCCACTCAAAGGGAAAAGAACAGTCTCTTCTACAAATGGTGTTAGAAAAACAAGATATCCAAATGCCAAATAATTAAGGTAGATCTCTACCTCACACTAGATACAAAAACTAACTGAAAATGGATATTAGTCCTAAATATAAGAATCAATACTATAAAACTCCTAGAAGAAAACATAGGAAAACATCTTAAGGACCTTGTGTTAGGCATTGGTTTCTTAAACTTTATACCAAAAGCACAAGCAACAAAGGAAAAAAAATAGATACGTGGGACTTCATCAAAACTAAAAACTTTTGTGCCTCAAAGGACTTCATTGTGAAAGTTCGAAGACAGCCTAAACAATAGGAGAAAATACTTGGAAGCCACAAATTCAATAAGGGTTTAATATTCAGAATATATTAAGAAAACCTACAATTCAGCAACAAAAAGACAAACAAGCCAATTTAAAAATGGGCAAAAGACTTGAATAGACATTTCTCCAAAGAAGATAAAGGACCAAAAAAGCACATGAAAAGGGGCTCAACATCACTAGCTATTGGGGATATGCACTAGAATGACTACTATTTATTTTTTTAAAAACATGGAAAATAACAAGTATTGGAGAGGATGTGGAGAAATAGGAACAATTGTTGGTAGGAATGTAAAATTGTGCAGCTGCTGTGTTAAACAGTTTGGCAGTGCCACAGAAAATTAGGTATAAAATTAGCATATGACCCAGCAATCCCACTTCCAGAAATATCCCAAAAGAATGGAAACCAGGAACTCGAACAGATATTTGCACACTGGCGTAATTCACAGTTGCCAAAAGATGGAAGCAACCTGAGCATCCATCAACAGATGAATGGATAAACAAAACATACATACATACAATGGGATATTATTCAGGTGTAAAAAGGAATGAAATCTGATACATGTGACAGCGTGGATGAAACATAAAAATATCACGTTGCATGAAATAAGCCGGACACAAAAGGATAAATTTTGTCTGATCTTACTAAAATGAAAATAATTAGGATGAACAAATTCATGAAATCAGAAACTAGAAAACAGCTTAGCAGGGGTCAGGGTAGGGGTAGGGAATGCAGAACTAATTTTTAATTGTTACAGAATTTCTATCTGGGATGATGGAAAAGCTTTGGTAATGGATGGTGGTGATGAGAACACGATATTGTGAACATAATTAACACTACTGTATTATATTTGAATGTGACTAAAAGGGGAAATTTTAGGGCCTATATTTGTTACTGAAATATATAATTTTAAAAAACCATAGGACTGTACAACACAAACTGAACCCCTACCCCAACATAAACTATGGACTATAGTTAATAGTATAACTATAAAATTATTGTTCTACCAATTGTGAAAAAGTTACCACGCTAATGCAAAGTGTTATAATAGGAAAAACTGGGTATGTGAGGGAGGGTGTGTGGGAACACTATTTTCTGCATGGTTTTTCTGTAAATCTGCAACTTATCTAATAAAAAAAGTAAAAGAGTACTCTGTTGGGAATATAAAGTAAACAGATAACTATAATAATTTCGTTAGGTGGTTGGCAATGTTCCTATGAACTTATTTGAGTGTTAAAAATTGATATATAAATGCATGGTTTTATAATTTAGATTCAAGATTTAGAAAAGATTTAAACCATTAGAGAAAATTGATTTAAAATGGATCATGACACTTACGATACTATGTGAAGAAAATGAGCTGTAACTCATTTCAAATCTTGAAGAAAAGGAAGATTGAGAGACTCATTTCAATATTCCTATGAGACCTGAGAAATTCTCAAAAGTTCAGAAGGTTTGACAAAAAGATGCACCAGTTCCTAGATCAGGATTACCGAACTACAGCCTATGGGTCAAACCTACCCCACTACTGGTTTTTGTGCAACCTGTGAGCTAAGAAAGGTGTTTATACATATGAATGAAAAATTGAAAGTATAGTATTTTGTGACACTTTAGAACTATATGAAATTCAAATTTCAATGTCCATGAAGTTTTATTGAAATATTGCCTTGCTCATTAATTAATGTATTGTCTATGGCTGCTTGTATTAATTTCCCATTGTTGCCTAACAAATTACTTCAAACTTAAGAGGTTTAAAACAATGCAGTTTTGGGAAGTGGATTTGGCTCAACTGATAGAGCATCCACCAACCACATGGGAGGTCCAGGATTCGAACCCAGGGCCTCCTGACCTGTGTGGTGTGCTGGCCCATGCACAGTGCTGATGCACGTATAGTGCTGTGCCACACAGGTGTGTCCCCATGTAGGGGAGCCCCACGTGCAAGGAGTGAGCCCTGTAAAGAGAGCCGCCCCGCACAAAAAAAGTGCAACCTGCCCAGGAGTGCCGCCACACACATGAAGAGCTGATGCGGCAAGATGACGCCAACAAAAAGACACAGGTTCCCGGTACTGCTGACAAGAATGCAAGCAGACACAGAAGAACACACAGCGAATGGACATAGACAGCAGACAACGGGGGGGGGGGGGGCGGAGAAGGGGAGGGAAATAAATAAAAATAAATCTTTTAAAAAACAACAACACAATTTTATTTTCTCACAATTTCTGTAGGTCTAAAGTCCAGACCAGTTTTAGCTGTTTCTCCATTCAGGGTCTCACCAGGCTGAAATCGAGTTCCTATCTGGTACAGTTCCATCCATCTGCCCCATGGGATGTAAGCCCCTCTCTGTCTGAGGCAGGGTGGGCATCACTATCCCTCAAGATTGAGGAATGAACAAACATAAGGGGGGATTGCAACTATGGACTGAAGTAGACTTATTATTATTCTATTATTCTATTATAGACCTATTATTATTCAAGCAATGGAAGAACTCTCATCATTGATATAAAGGCAGTGCCCACCCGAGGTTCTGAGAAGAGGTAGAAGGAAGAATAGGTGCAATAACATGGGGCATTTTGGGGACATTGGAATTGTCCTGCATGGCATTGCAATGATGGATACAGGCCATTATACATTTTTGTCACAACCTATAAAATTGTGTGGTGCAAAGTGTAAACTGTAATGCAAACTGTAGTCCATGGTTAGTAGCAATGCTTCGATATGTGTCATTAATTGTAGCAATTATACCACACTAATGAAAGATGTCAATTGGGAAAGTGTAGGAGGGGGAGGGGTTGGGCCATATGGGAATCGCCTATATTTTTTATGTAACATTTATATAATCTAAAACTTCTTTATAAATAAATATATATATATATATTTTAAAAGGTGCTAGCCAGGGCTGCAGTCTTGTCTGAGGCTCAAGGTCCTCTTTCAAGCTCACTTGGTTGTGGGCAGAATTCCATTCCTTGTGGTTTAAGACCGAGGCCCCCATTCTCTTAGAGCCATAGAGGCTACCCACCCCATTCCTTGCCATGGGTAACCCCCTCCATCTTCAAAGTCAGCAACAGAGAATCTCCCTCAAGTTGAATCTCTTTAATGCCCTGAATCTCTCTTGCCAGAAAGAACCCTGTCCTTTTCAAGGGCTCACCTAATGAGGTCAAGCCTAACAAGGATAGTCTCTCTTAAGATCAACTGATTTGGGACCTTAACTACATCTCCAAAATCCCTTCACAGCAGCACCTAGATTAGCATTTGATTGAATAAATGGAAGAAAATATGTATAGACCAGGGGCCTGGAATCTTAGGGACCTTCTTAGGAGTCTACCCACCACACTGCTTTTGCACCACAATAGTGAAGTTGAGTAGTTGTGTCAGAGACCATCTGGCCTGCAAACCTAAAAATATTTACTAACTGGTCCTTTACAGAAAAAGTTTGCTGTCCCCCGTTCCAAATTAAGCTGAGTTTCAAAGTCAAGGAACTGTGCAATCCCCGTTCGGTGAATAACCCTGAAGCTGGGTGTGATGGTTTGAAGCTGTATGGACCCCGGAAAAGTAAATTCTTAAAGCCATTCCATTCATGTGGGTGCAGACCTATTGTAAGTAGGGCCTTTTGATTAGGTAACTTCAGTTAAGGCATGGCCCAGGGTGGGTCTTAACCTCCTACTGGATCCTTTATAAGAGAATGAAATTCAGAGAAATTCACAGAAGCAAGAAGCTGAAAACAACATAACTGGGAAGAAAAGGGAAAGACCATCAGGCTCCACCATGTGCCTTGCCATGGGACAGAGGAGTCCAGCATTGCTAGCAGCCAGTCTTTGGGGAAAAGCCGTCACCTGATAATACCTTGATGTGGACATTTTTCTTGGCCTTGAAACTGTAATCTTGTAAGCAAATAAATTCCCACTGTTAAAAGCCAACACATTAGCAAACTAGAACACTGGGACACTGTGAACAGAAAGAAGAGGTCATGAGTGTAGGAAAATAGAAGCTCTTAAGTCACCACACGCACAAAAAAGATGATACTGAATTAGCAGTATTTTTTTCAAGTGAATCATTTCAAGCACACACTAGGGAATAATAATATAATAGCTCATGTCATATTATTAGTTCCCATCTTTGTCAAACTTTAGCATATTTTTCTCTTTTAAAAATAATAAAAGACATACTATTGAGCCCCTGTGTTCTCTCTCCTTATCTCGTACCATTTCCTCCCACTCTAGAGGCAACCAGCAGCCTTTTACCACATATTCATCTGTACACAGACAACATAAGTACGGTTTATCATGTTTTGAAACTTTACATAAATGGAATTATACAGCATGTACTGTAGAATTGGCTTCTTTTGCTCAATATGTTTATGGGATTTATCCACATTGGTTAGTGTGGTTGTCGTTTGTTCATTTTTAACACTATATAGTATTCCATTGTGTGAATTTACCACTGTCTGTGTCCCTGTTCAATTGGTGATAGACATTTGGGTTACTTCTAGTTGTTTGCTATTGCAAACAATGCTACTATGAATATTCTTGTGTAGTCTCTTGACTCAAATATGAAAAAGTATCTCTACAACATTTACCTAGTATAGCAGTTTGATATGGTTATGAATTCCAAAAATAGATATTGGATTATGTTTGTAAACTGATCTGGACGTGGGCATGATTGAGTTATGATTAGGGTGTTGAGTCCCCACCCCTTGCTGGGGCAAAGAACAGAGTTGAGGGTTTTCTGATGTTGGAGCTTTGATGTTGGAGTTTGATGCTGAAGACTTAAGCTTGAGCCCTGGGAAGGAAGCTCACAGAGGAAAGAGAAGACAGCCCAGGAAGATAGGAACCTTGAACCCAGAGAGAAGCAAGACCCTGGAAGGAAGGAATTCAGGAAGCCTGAACCCTCACAGCCACGGGCAGTCATCTTGCTCCAAGTGAAAATAGACTTTGGTGAAGGAAGTAACTTATGCTTTATGGCCTAATATCTGTAGGCTCCTACCCCAAATAAACACCCTTTATAAAGACCAACCAATTTCTGATATTTTGCATCAGTACCCCTTTGGCTGACTAATACACCTGAGGTAGAATTTCTTTGTCTTAGAGTGTGCATGTTTATCTTTATTAGATATTACCAAATTCTTCTCCAAGATGATTGTGTCAATTTACATGCCAACTAACAGTGAACAGAGTTCCCTTTTCCCTGCCTTTACCAAGAATTGGTATTATCCAAACTTTTGATTTTTGCCCAAGTCATGAGCGCAAAGTGGTGTTTCATTATTGTTTAATTTTGCATTTTCCTGATTACAAATGAAATTAAATATCTTCCCATATTTTTATTACACCTTCAGGATTCCTATTCTGTGAATTCCCTATTCACAGCCCTTGACAATTTTCTTAATGGGGTATCTTTTGTTTTCTAATTTATTTGTAGTTATTTAGATATACTGAATACTAATCTGTTATCACTTACATTTATTTATTCATTCATTCAACAAGTATTTATTAACTATATATTATATGCCAGGCATTGTTTGAGGTGAGGACCAAGGTATATGGCAGCCAATAAAACAAAGCCCCTGCTCTCAAGGAGCTTGAATTCTAGTGGGAGGATGGGCAATAAATAAATGAGCAAGAAGAAATGGAATGTCAAGTTGTAACAAGTGCCATGAAGACCAAGAAAAGGCAGACTTCATCAAAGGAAGATGAGGTGACAATGGTATTATTTTCAATTGGGTCATCAAGGAAGAACTCTCTGAGGAGCAACATTTGGACAGAAATATTAATGAAGTGAGGGAAAGAGCCAAATATATATTTGGATGAAGATTGTTCCAGGCAGAGGAAGATCAACTGCCAAGGGTCTGAAACAGAAGCAAATGTGTTGCAAATATCTTCTAGTCTGTGACTTTTGTTTTGTTTTGTTTTTATTTTGTTCATACGTTCTTTTCCAGTATAAATGTTTTTAAATTTTTGGGTAGTCAAATTTATCAAGATTTTCCTTTATGGCTTACCTATTTGAATTTTGGCTAAGAAATTTTCCCCTACCACAGGGTCATAGAGTTATCTATGCCTATTTGATCTTTCAAAAGTTTTCAAGATCTTGTCACATTTAGGTCATAAAGACACTTTGAATTTATTTTTGTACACAATGTAAAGTTGGAATCTAATTATGTTTTTTTCTATATGGATAACGAATGACTCCAGCAACATTTATCAAAAAATCCTTTCTTTTCCCATTGATCATATATCAAGTTTCCATTTATCTGTATGACTGTTTCTGAGTTATCTATATTTTGTTACACTGTCCTATTTATTTTTCTCTGCACTATCTTAATTGCTACAGTTTATAAGAAATGTTGCCATCTGTTCGGATATATTGTTTCTTTAAAATTGTCTCAGCTAGTCTTGGTTCTATTAAGAAATTTTAATTGGAATTTGTAGCAGTTTGACATAGTTATGAATTCAAAAAATAGATACTGGATTATGTTTGTAATCTGATCTGTACCTGGGCATGATTGAGTTATGGTTAGGGCTTTGATTGGGCCATGTCATTAGGGTGTTGGGTCCCCACCCCTTGGTGGGTGGGAACTCACAGTTAAGAAGCATGGCAATGGACAGAGTTGAGGGTTCTCAATGTTGGAGTTCTTATGTTGGAGTTTGATGCTGAAACCTTAAGCTGGAGCCCCAGGAGGTCACAGAGGAAAGAGAAGCAAGCCCCAGGAAGAGAAGAACCCTGAGCCCAGGAAGAAGCAAGCCCTGGGAAGAAAAGAACCTTGAACCCAGAGAGAAGCAAGACCCTGGGAAGAGGAACCCAGAAAGCCTGAACCCTCACAGATATCAGCAGCCATCTTGCTCCAACACGTGAAAATAGACTTTGGTGAGGGAAGTAACTTATGCCTTAAGACCTGGTATCTGTAGGCTCCTATCCCAAATAAATACCCTTTATAAAAACCAACCAATTTCTGGTATTTTGCATCAGCACCCATTTAGCTGACCAATACATTTGTATATTGGTAGGTATAAGCAACTATCTAAGAGGTAGGTTGCTAGTTGTTTGTTTTTAGGTTTTAACCACTAGTTCAACTTATTTACTAATCATGAGTCTGCTCAGCTTTTCCATTTCTTTTTGATACCTTGTAATTTTATATTTAATTGTCCCTTTCATATTTAAGTTTTCAAATGTATTGGCATAAAGATGCTCATAAAGTTCTCCTATTATTGTTTCAATATCCTATCTACTGTATTAGTTACTTTACACACCTACTTTCATTCTTCTTATTGTTTATTAGGCCCTTCTTTCCATTTTTCCTTGATCGATTTAGCCAGAGATTTGTCTGTTTTATTCCTCTTTTTCAAAGCACCAGGTTTTTATTGTATTCTTTCCCCAATTTGTGAAAATATTTACATAATGGGTGTTTTAGTTTGCTAAAAGCTGCTGAAAACCATATACCAGAAATGGGTTCACTTTTGCAATTGGGATTTATTGGCTTCCAAGCTTACATTTCCAAGGCTGAGCAAAGTGTCTAATTCAAGGCATCATCAGACAATGCTCTCTCCCTGAAGACCTGCTGCCAGCGATCCTGGACACCTCTGTTATTATGGGAAGGCACATGGCAGTGTCTTCCAGTCTCTGCCTTCTCCTCCAGGTTCTGTTGCCCTCCATTTCTGGCTACTCCATCTGTGGCTTTCTCTCTCAGCTTCTGTGGGTTTCTTTCTGAGCTCCTGTGTCTTTTTTCTTTGTCTGTTTCTCAGTATTTATCCCATTTATAAAGCAATCTAGTAAGAGAATTAAGACTCAACGGGATCATGCCTTAATGAATTAATCTAATAAAAAATGTTTTGCCTCAACAATTAAGTACCTGCAATCAAGCCTATCCTGACATATGTAGCATGAATATTTCTTACTTTTATATTCATATAAAAAAAACTAGTGTTTTATTTTGTTGTTGTTCTTGATTTGGCTTGTTACTCTATTTCACAAATTTCTGCTCTTGTATTTTTAAATTTTTATTTCTACTTTCTTTGTGTTTACTCTGTCATTCTATTTCTAACTTTTTGAGTTAATTTTCAGTCTTCCACCTTTTATAAAATAAGCATTTGAAACTATACATTTCCCTTATGTACTACCTTAGTTGCACCCGCATGTGCTTTGATATTTAGTACTTTCATTATCATTAAATTCTAAGTATTTTCCGTTTTCCAGGACAATTTGTCCTTTGACCCATGTGATATGTGATTATAAAGAGACAACTATCTGTGGCTTCAAAATTATCCTTGTGATTTTTACAAAATATTTCTAATTCAATTTCACTGTGGTCAGAAAACATGATCTCAATTATAAATATTCTTTGGTATTTGTTGATATTTAGTTTGAAAGCAAATTATCAATTTTTAAAACTGTTATATGTGTGCTAAAAAGTAGTATGTAGTTTCTGACAGATGTATGGTTCTATGTATTGCCAATAGAGAAAGTCTGTTATTTTCAAGTCATTTATACTTTTATTAATTTCTTGTCTACATAATCTCCCAATTCTGGAGACAGTTTATGTTAAAAGTCTTCCTATTGTTAAATGTTTGTCCTTTTCTCTTTGTAACTTTATCAATTTTTGCTTTGTAGTGTTTGCAATAACGTAAGCAGATGTGTACAAGTTTAGAATTATAATACCCTCTTAAGATATTGTTCTGTCATCATGATGTAGTGACCATATTTATTCCTAGCAATGTTTTCTACCTTAAAGTTTATTTTGTCTGCTATCAATATCGTGGCAACAGTTTTGTTTTTGTTACGTTTGCTGGGCAAATTTTTTCTGTCATTTTACTTTCAAACATTTTGTATCCTTATATTTTAGGTTTATCTCTTATAAAGAGCATATAACTGGATTTTTAAAAATATATAGTCTGTCAGTATAGGTTGTTTAACTTGTAAATTTCATCTGCGTACACTTACTGTCATTAATGGCTTACTGGATTTATTTCTACCAGCTTAATTTGTGCTTTCTATTTACCCTGCTTCTTTTTTTCTCTTTGCTTTGCTGTTCACTTGTGCTGACAGTATTAGTGCTATATTTCATCCATGGCCACACTGAGCAGAGGGGTATTTGTTTGGCTTTGCAGGAATCTTCTTAAGCCTCTTGCCCATTTTGTAAGGGTTAGTTTAGTTAAAACTAGATAATATTGTTCATAAAGTCATTTAACTTGGAAGGGTAAACAGTAAAACATTGTAATACAGTAAAAGTGAAAGAATGAGTATGGCACCACTGCCAAACCCTCTGTGTGGTAGAACTTCCACTCTTCTTTCAGGATACTTTGTATGCTCTTTCTGAGATCAACCTTTGGACATAAGATTTAGTAAGCATGCTGATGTCAATCCATAAATTAAATATTAAAAAATATTAATATATTACTTTTTGAATTAAATATATAAATAGAAATTCTAGTATTTTATCCCCCTCCTCAAAAGGGGGATAAGCACTGAGCTTGTCTGCCATATTGCCAGAACTAGATATCCTAAGGATACCTCTTTATTTCCTTTATCCACATTTTTTTAAAAAAATTATTTTACTTAACAATAGAAACCAATACATTGTTGGAAATATATTTATTCATTTCTTCATTCAATAAATATTTATCAAATACTTATGAAGTGACACTTACTGGGGATATAGCAGGGAACCAAACAGAAAAGTCCCTACCATCATGGAACTTACATGCTAATGAGGGAGACAAACATGAAGCAAACTGATAAAGATATATGTACAAACTATTTTAAGTGATATTAAGGAGAAATGGGCACGTGAGAGAGTTTGAGAGTGTTCATAGAAGTATTCTCTGGAGATAGAATATTTAAGCTGAGAGTTAAAGGAAGGAGGCATCATTTCAGGGAGAGGAAACTGCATGGGCAAAGGTCTTTAAGTAGAAATTCCTTGACATGTTCAAAGAAACTAAAGGGTAACAGACCTTGCTGATACAAAGAACATGAATGGAAAATGAGGGACAGGAAATAATCAAAGAAATGTAGTTGGAATCTGGGTGACTAGTAGTAGTTACTTACTGAGGTGAGGAAGACCCAAGAAAAAACAGGTTGGAATCAGGGTGGGAAATTAAGATTTTAGTTTGGGGCATGTTGAGTTGGAAAACAAGTAAACCTTCAAGTGAAGATGTCAGGCAGGCAATTGAATATATAAATCTGAAGCTCAGGGGAAGGTCTGGGCTGGAGATATAACTCTAGGCATCATCAGTTGAGTAGGATTGAAAGCCACGGGCCTGGAAGGCTTTACCAAGAGTGTGAAAGCAGATAGAGAAGAGAAGAGGACCAAGGACTGAGTCCCAGGGCATTCTCACATTTAGAGATTAGTTAGTGGTGAAGAAGGATCTTGCAGAGGAGAGTTTAAAAAGAGCGTTTCAAGAAGGAAGGAATGCTTAACTGTGTCAAATGCTGCTGAGCTATCAAAAGAGTATGAAGAGATTTCACTTAGAATTGTCAACCAAAAAGTCATTGGGTCCTTGACAAGACAGTTTCAGTAAAGTGGTGGAAATAAAAGCCATATTGGAGTAATCTGATGAGTGAATGGAAGGTGATGAGTTGTAGACACTGGGTGCAGGCAACTCTTTAAAGAATTTTGGCTATGGAAGAGATCAGAGATGGGGCAGTGGTATAATGGTATAAGGATATGAGTTGTATAAGTAGAATAAAAGTATAAGAGCAAAAGGTTTTTGTTTAACTGAGAATATACTAGAGCATGCTTATGGAACTAGTAGGAGAGAGATTGATGATGTAGGAGAGAAAAAATGAATCATCAAAAGAGCAAAGAATCCTTTAGAAAGACAGAGGAGAAAAAATTCAAAGCACATGATGATGAATTAGTTTTGAATAGGAGGAGGACACTCCCACCATTGTAAAAGACAGGAAGAAAAGCGAATGAGTTTGGAAGCAAATAGATTTTATAGATAGATCTGGTGGAGAGAAAAATAACCAAATTCCTACAATGACTTTTTTTCTTTCATTAAAAGTATGATGTAAATGAGCAAATGAAGGTAAGAAGTTTGAAGAGAATGAAAAGTTATGCAATCATTAATACAGAATGAGAAACAAAGCTTGCTGGAGAAACAGGTAAGATTGCTAAGGGATGTAAAGAAATCATTAATACCTACTAAATTAGTCAACCAAAGGGGTACTTATCATATGTTTTAACACATATTATATGTTTTTATTTTAGTAACTGTATTTGAATATATGTAACTGATTTCCTTTGTAATTTTATTTTGTACCTTTAAAAACATTATTCTTGTGGGGATGTGTTTGTGCGGGAGTGATATATTTATTAAATAACACATAGTATAGTGTGGACTTAGTATGGTTTTTATTTTGATGTAGTATGTTCTGAATGCAGTGGATAACTGCCTGCAAAAAGGTTGGTAAGGATGGCGGAGATGGTTTTATGACACCATGGGAAAACTCGAATTTCTAAATGTTTGCCAAATATGACCCTTTGAACAGTTGTTGAACCTTGTTAGGTTATCAGGTATTGAAATTATGGGAAAGTTGTAAAACATAATTTTGAAAAATCCTGAAATTTAATTTAAAGACCTGCTGATGTTGAATGTCATAAAACTACCTGCTGCTACATTCTGAGAAAGGGTCCGTGGTTTTCACCTGACTGGCAAAGGGGTCTGTAGGACAAAAAAAGTTTAAGAACCCCTGGTCTAAGGCAATTCTGTTGGCTTCTGCTTCCTCCCTACCCCCCACTCACTGCCTTCTTTCACATTTATCAGATCTGCATTATGATCCAAAGGCTTTCTCTGCCCAATCTTGCTCCTTGCCCTTTTATCTTTCATAGGCATTATCCCCAAACATTTTGCATTCCTACCTCTATATTAACGTCTGCTTCCTGGAGGACCCAAATTGGTAAAATTAGCCACACATCACGACCATCCACGTTGGGAAAATCCCTCAGAAGACACTTAATCAAACATTTCAAGGGTCTTTTCATTATGATCAAAGTAGTTTTAGCTGGTTTTTCAGCTGAATCCACAACTTGGTAATTCAGACAATGAAAACCATTTAATACTCTGACCTTAACACCTCCATCAAGGCATGTTTGCTGCAGCTACAGAATTTGCAACCATTCCATTGTTTCTCTTGCATAGTAGGACACTTATGAAGCTTGACAGGAAAGCATACATTTGGGCTGTTCAAAGCCAATCCTAATCACATTTATGATCATTCAGGTTGAAGGCTTTTTCCAGAAAGGCTTTTCTTGAAATGCAAATAGTCAAGTGATGACTTTTCCTTTTTCAAGGAAGCCAGAGCAAAAGTAGGTATTTATAGTCATTGCCCATCTCTTCATGAAGCTGAGAAAAAAAATCCTTAACAGGAACAACAAGCATTAAATGCTTCATGTGGTGAGGGCTTTCCTGTGGACAACAGTGTGTAGACAAATTAGAGTAGATGAGACTCTGCTATGGTAATAAATAAACACTGAAATTTCAGTGACTTCATGCAAAGGTTTATTTCCCACTTGCACTAAGTCTCTTGAGATTGTTTCTGTTTGGGAAACTTTCCGGGGGTGGTTTTCCTCCAATTGGTTAACTCAGGGATCCAGGTTCCTTCATTGTGCTCTGCAATTTCAAAGTCCTTTGCTTCCAGCTGCACCAACAGCAAAGAGATTTAGCATGAGAAGTCTTGAGGGGTATTCTATGGGCCAGGCCTGGAAGTGGCATTTGTCAATCCTACCAACATTCCCTTAAACAGAACAAAATCACCTGGCCCCAGTTAGCTACAAGGAAAGCTGGAATATGTAGGGGAGCACATGGATATTGGAGTGCAGTCTCTACCATGGTAGACTTTACTTGAGGTATAAAGGCTTAAATACATGAAACAAGCCCTCAAGTTTCCATCAACCATAGCTTTAATACTCTTCATACGTTATCCCAATGCATCACTTTCGGTCTAAGTTTTTATCATGGGCTCATTAACGAACTTAAAATTCTTCCCTATCTCAATTAATGGCACCATCATCTGCCCCTTTTCTCAAGCCCCCAATTTAGAAGATATCCTTGTTTCTTCTACATAGAAACTAGAAAAAAAGGAACCAAAAACACCTGTGCAGTGGTGATCTCAGAGTAGTTTCCATGAATCTCATGATCTAATTGGAAGGCATATTTCTACAGTGGAAATGGGTGATAGCATTAACTGTAAAGAGTATTTTATTAGTTCCCTTTGCTCTGATGTTTGCTCTACACTGGCTATTCATTATATTGTGATAGCCCATTAAGACTTCCCTAAAAGAAATGGTGAAAGTAGATCAGAGGATTTGTAACTAGTAGTGCTAACATAGGGGTATCAGAGTGGTTTGTTTTTTGTTCTTGTTTTTATTTGGAGTAATGAAAATGCACTAATATTGATTGAAGTGATGATTGCACATCTGCCATCAATTGTACACTTTAGATAAATGGTTCATGAACAAAAAAGAATAAGAGTGTGTTGGGTAAACCAAATGTAAGATATGGACTATGGTTAGTAGTAATACTTTGATGATGCCTTTTCAAAATTTTTTACAAATGTTTCACAACAATGCAAGGTGTTTGTAGTGGGGTGATGTATGGGAGCCCTGTATGATGTTATGTGTGTTTGTTTTATAAGTTCACAACTTTTACTATACACTTATTGTTTATGTATGTTCATGTATGAATGATACAGTTCAATAAACTGTGTTGTTTTTTTTTTAAAGGAGGTGCCGGGGATTGAACCTGGGACCTCCTACGTGGGAGGCAGGTGCTCAACCACTGAGCTACATCCATTCCCAATAAATTTGTTTTGTTTTTCACTTTTTTTATTTTTTAAAAGACACTTCAATTACATAAATGATACAGCGAATATACAGGGAATTCCCATATGCCCCACTCCCCACACCTCTCACATTTTCCCACATCAGCAACATCTTTCATCAGTGTGGTACCTTCACTGCAATTGATAAACACATTTTGGAGCAATGCGACTGAGCATGGATTATAGTTTACATTGTAGTTTACACTCTTTCCCATTCTACTCTGTAGGTTATGGCCAGATACATAATGGTCTGTATCTGTCATTGTAATGTCATTCAGGATGATTCCCAAGTCCGAAAAATGCCCCCCTATTACATCTGTTTTTCCCTCTCCCTAACCCCAGAACATCCAAGGGTTACTGCCTCCACAACAATGATATTTCTTCCATTGTTATAATCACAGTAAGTCTATAGTAGAATACTAGTGAGTTTCTTTTAGTCCATCGTTCATTTCCCAGTCCTTAGGAAACCGGGATGGTGATGTCAATTCCACCATTAACTGAGGGGGACTTCAATCCCATACATCCAATGGATGGGACTCTCTTGCTTGCAGTTGTAGGCACCCTCTGTTCCTTGGTATGTTGTTTGTCCATCATCTCCTCCCCGTTAGTTGTCCTGGGTTGAACGGGAAAGTAGGTGTTGCAACTCCGTTGAGATTCAAAGCTCAGTTAGCACATGGTCAGCCCAAAGATTTAAGTCTCTTGGATGTACACATACTGTATTAGTCAGGGTTCTCTAGGGAAACAGAATCAACAAGCAATATCTGTCAATAGTCTGAGATTTTATAAGAGTCTCTCACGTGACCGTGGAGATGCACAAGTCCAGGTTCCGCAGGCAGGCTGCAACCAGGGACTCCAATGAAAGTCCAGTGAAGGTTCTTGATGAGTTCTGGGAGACACTAGCTATCCAATGACGAGCTGTGAAATTCTCACTCAATGCTGGAATCACTTCCCCTTCTAAGTTATTCAAATTATTGGATAAAGCATCACTCTTGCTGATGGCAATCTCCCTGATTGATGTAATTGTAATCAGTTGTCTATGATTTACCACTGCAGTAAAGTCAATGGTGACTAAAGTCCATAAATGCCCTTGTATTACAGTTAGCCCAGTGCTTGCTTGACCAAACAACTGTGCACAATTACCTGACTGAGTTGACACAATAGCCTAACCATCACACCTACCAACTCTAACACTAAATATAGGTTCAAATAGAAGGACAGAAGAGTCAGGCATACGGAAACCACAGCTGCGTCTGTCACACTGGGGAGCCAGATTAGGGCCCGCTGGCAAGGGGCCAAATTCCTGAGCTATCTGCCCTGACTATAGTGTCTGGATGTCTCCATATCCCTGAGGAGCTTCACTATTTGGGATATCATCTACTTCATCTGTCAATGAGACCCTGTTGAGATGTGCATAAGCACTACCTCTGAGATGGCCTCCCGACTCACTTTATTGTTGTTGTTTTAAAACAATTTATTTTATTTTTTAAATTTATTTTCTCTCCCCTTCATCCCCCCATCTGCTCTCTGTGTCCATTTTCTGTGTGTTCTTCCTTGTCCACTTGCATTCTTGTCAGTGGCATCAGAAATCTGTGTCTCTTTTTGTTGCATCATCTTGCTGCATCAGCTCTCTGTGTGTGCAGTGCCACTCCTGGGCAGTCTGCGCTTTTTTTGTGCAGGGTGGCTCCCCTTGAGGGATGCACTCCTTGCACGTGGGGCTCCCCTACACGGGGGACACCCCTGCATGGCACAGCACTCCTTACACGCATCAGCACTGTGCATGGGCCAGTTTATCACACAGGTCAGGAGACCCTGGGTTTTAACCCTGGACCTCCTATGTGGTAGGTGGACATTCTATCATTGAGCCAAATCTGCTTCCCCTGACTCACTTTGAAGTCTCTTAGCCATACAAACTCATTTCTCTTTAGCTTTTCCCCCTTTTGGTCAAGTTCTTTTTTTTTCTTCCAGATACATTATTTGTTATGGTAGTGCTCCCTCAGTGCCAGGGAGGCTCATCCCTGGGAGTCATGTCCCATGCTGGTGGGAAGTTATTACTTTTATATGCTGAGTTCGGCTTAGAGAGAGGCCACATTTGAGCAACAGGGAGGCTCACAGTAGGTAACTCTTAGGCACCCTATGTCACTAGGGTAAGGTTCAATTTCAAAAGCAAAGGCTCATAAGCATAGTCATCAATATCAAGTGTCCTTCAGTGTGCCATCTTCCTTCACAAGCCACTGGTCCCTGTACTTGGGGCATTCTTGCTGTTCCATTAGAGAATGTGACACAAGTCCCCAGGATGGGAATTTGATATTCTTTTGGCTATTGTGTGAATCTCCACCCACCATGACAATGCCTCATGAACATTCAAACACATTTATTTGCCTTATATGTATACCCAGGTAAACTTCTTCCCATGTATCCCCCGTCACTAACACCCCAAACCAATGATCCTCCCCTGCCACAGTTGTAACACTTCTGTGATCTAAAACCTCTTCAAAAATGCAGCCTGTAAAATAGCCACATACAATTAATAAGAAAATGAAATAATAATGACAGTTTCATACATAAGAAGTATAATACAGAAAAAAAGTTAATAAAAAGTAAAAATAAAAATAACATTTTTAAAAATTGGGGCATTAAAAATAATGAAAAAATATTTAAAGAAAAAACTTTTTTTTGACATTTTGCTTTCATCACTGTAAAACTGGTTGTACTGTATGTACAGTGGCATTTTCTTCTATTTATTCTCCCAGTGTCTTACTTTTTTTTTCATTTTTTCTTCAAGGAAGTTTTAGGTCATAATAGAGTCATGTCCAGAATACAGGGGATTCCCATATACACACTATCCTCCCCCTTTTCCTCTTTCCCCTATCAATAACATTTTGTGTGTGGATGGTATATTTGTTCCAATGATGCACAAATATTGAAACATAGCTACTAACCATCATCAAAGGTTCACATGATGGTTTACATTTTGGACCATATACTTTATAAAATCTGATAAAATTTAACATGGTCTATATCCATCATTGCAAGATAATTCAGAACACTTCCATCACCCCCAAAATGCCCTGTTTCATCTATTTTATTCCTCCCTCCCCCTCCCCTTTGGACCCATGGCAACCACTAGGCTTCACTCCTTGAAGGACAAGATTCATAGTTACTTTCATCTTCACTGAGGGCTTGGCACACTAGTCTGTCCTCCTCTATTAGGCACCACCAATGCTCTCAAGTGACTCCCATCCTTCTGTTTGAGAACATATCAGGCCTCCCCAGGATGGAAGTCCAACACCTTTCCATTCATTTTGTGGGTCTCTACCCACTGATGCAACACACTGTGCCAAAATGACCACTCACACGCTTCCTAGAAGCCTGCCCCAGGTGCTTCCTGACCTGAATGCCCCCCATTCAACACCCTAACCAGTAATCCTTCCTTGTCATATTGCCAAATGAGCATTCCCAAGATTGTAATTGCAACCATGTACCTGCCAATCTCCAGTACTCACCTGCTCCCTCCCCCAACCCTCCCCCCAGTTCCATGGACATCCAGCCCACCCTCCTCATCCTTTCCCCTGTCAAACCTCCACCACCCAACCCAATATAATCACTAGACCCCTGTCATGTCCCTTCACTGCACAGCTACACACTTTCACCTTGTCGTAGATTTTGCCTGTGTGAGTGTTGACTCATAAATTTAAAAAAATTCCTCTAAAAGAAAGAGAATGCACTGAATATTCAATGTGAATATTCAGATCTGCTTAGAAGTTATATTTCTCCCTACCAATTAATAAACAGACATTCTGGTTTATACATCAGTAGCTTATGCATTGGATCATTCATACATTCAACAAATATTTATTGAGTGCCTATAACCCTACAGTTCTAGAAATATATAAGTGTACCAAAAAAAAAAAAAAGATAAAAAAGACCAAAACTTGCCCTCCCAGAGCTTACATTCTAGTGGACTAGGGAGAGGTGGATTTTTTAAAAAGGAAAATCTATTGTATGTCAGCTAGTGATAAATTTTACAGAGAAAAAGAAAGCAGGGAACAGGGATAGGGTGTGCCAGGATGGGGGTTACAATTTTAAATAGGGTGTGTAGGGAAGGCCTCACTGAGCAGGCATTTGAGAAAATGAAGGAAGTGAGGGAGATAGCCATGCAGACAGCTGGGACCCAGCATTCCAGGCAGAAGAAACACCAAGAGCAAAGACCTGAGGTAGAAGCATTCCTGGCTTGTTTATGGACAGCAGAAAGGCTAGTCTGGCTGTAGTAGAGTGAGCAAGGAGAAGAATAGTAGGAAATGAGAGAGCTAATCCATGGGGATGAAGGAAAGATTGCGTAGGGCCTTACAGAGCAGTGTAATGAATTTGGGTTTTACTCTGTGTGAGGCAGGGAGCCATTGGAAGGTTCTAAACAGAGAAGTGATGGGATCTGACTTTCATGTTTTAAAAGGACTGCTGAGTTGAGAATAGAATGTAGGGGGGTGTCTTAATTTCCTGGCTGCTAAAATAAATATCATACAGTGGGTAGGCTTAACAACAGGAATTTATTGACTCGCCATTTCAGAGGCTAGAAGGCTTACTTTTTCCCGGGGTCAGTATCTTCTAGCTGCCAGTCATTGGGGTACTTTGTCTTTTCCATCACACAGAGATGCACATGGCAGTGTCTTTTCCTTTCTCTTCTGGGTTCCGTTGACTTCCAGCTTCTGGCTACCCTCTGTGGCTTTTCTCTCTGTTGCCTTCTCTATAAGGTCGCAGTAATAGGATTAAGACTCATCCTGATTCAGGTGAGACACACCTTTACTAATAACATCATCAAAGGTCCTATTTACAAATGGGTTCACAACCACAGAACCAGGGGTTGGGTCCTGAACATGTCTTTTGTGGGGGACACGATTCAGTCCCCAGCAGGGGTGTCTTAGTTTGCTATTCTGCTATGACAAATACCACACAATGGGTTGGCCTAACAGGAATTTATTTCACTGTTTCAGAAGCCAGAAGTCCCCCAGTTTGAGGCATCAGCAAGACCATGCCTTCTCACCAAAGTCTGTAGCATCCTGGGGCTGGATCACTGCAATCCTTGGGGTCCCTTGGCTTCCATCCCTGTCTCCCTCACATGGTAGTGTCCTTGGTCTCTTCCTGTGGCCTTCTCTGACTCCTGGCTTTTATAAGGTCTCCTCTAATACAGATTAAGGCCCACCCTGACTCAGTTGGACCTCACCTTAACCAAAAATAACATCTTCAGAAGACCCTATTTACAATGGGTTCACATCCATAGGAATGTGAATTAAGATGATCTTTTGAAGGTGTACACAATTCAATCTACCATGGGATCAATGGTGGAAACAGAGAGACCTGTTAAGAGGCAATTTCAATAATGTAGATGTGGGATGAATTTTAAAGAAAAAAAGAGGTGTCAAGCAAGACTCTAAGATTTTGGGGCTCAAATTAAATGAAGAATAAGTTTCCATTTACCAAAGTAGGGAAGACAAAGTGAGGGGCAAGTCTGGTGGGCAAGAGATACATGTTTGGGAGTCATCAGCACAGAGATGGTATTTAAAGCTGGGAGATTTCACAAGATCACCATAGCAATCAGGGCAAAGAGAGAAGGGGTTGAGGTTTGAACCTGGAGCACGCCAATATTTAGAGGTCACAGAGATGAGAAGGAACCAGCAAATGAGACTGAGAAGTAGTGCCTAGTGGTCATCAAGGGTCAGCCCCCTTGAAATTATTTCAACATAAAAAGTTTAAGAAAGTTTAAAAAACAAGTCAGTCTCCCAAGCCAGCTCACTGTAAGGTACACTGATACAGCTGAATTTCTGGATGTTCAAAGCCAAGGAATAGATAGCAGTGACCACCCCCACCAAGGTACTATTGTCATGTGAAGTCTGGCTAAGCAGTCAGCCTTTCCCTTTGAATTCTATTAAATGCAACAAATCACATGCAAATTATATGCAAAATAGCAGCAGCATGGTAGTGTTGTGATAGATATGGCTAGTCTCTGGTTTGGGGACATTAAACACCAGAACCATGCATACCACACTTTCAGGAGGAGCCCAGCCCTGTGACACCCTACCAGGTCTTCAAGCTGAACCTTGGAACCCCTTTTGCTTTCTCTGGACCTAATATTTTCCTTTGAGGGAACTTAGCCAACAACAAGGAAATAGAATAAGAAGAAAAAAGTGACAAAGAGAAGACTTAACACACATGCAAAAACAACTAATTAAACCCCAAGGTTAGAATAAGAAGATAATCAACAGAATAAACCCAACAAGATAAAATGATGACCAGACAGAAACAAAAAACTACAGATCATACCAACAATCAGGAAAACATGGCCCAATACAATGAACAAACTAAAAACCAGGAAGAGAAGTGGAACATCAAACAAGAAATTAAAGCTCTCAAAACATGTATCATGGACCAATTCAATGAAGTGAAGGAAGAGATTAAGCATATTAAGAAAACGCTTGGAGAGCATACAGAAGAAATTATGATCATGCACAAAAAGATGACAGAGATGATGGGGATCAATAGTACAATCCAAGAAATAAAAAATACACTCTCAGCAAATAACAGCAGATTTGAAGAGACAGAGGAAAGAATTAGTGATGTGGAAGACAGTACATCTGAAATCAAACAGTAGAATTAATCGATAAAAAGATAGAAAAAATCCAGCAGGGACTTAAGGACCTGAATGGCAATGCAAAACACACAAACATATGCATTATAAGCATCCCAGAAGGAAAAGAGAAGGGAAAGGGGACAGAAGGGGTGTTGGAGGAAATAATTGCTGAAAACTTCCCAAACCTATTGAGGGAGATGGATATACATGTCCAGGAATCATAATGTACCCCAAAGAGCATAAATCCCAATGGTCATACCCCAATACATATACTTGTCAAATTATCCAATGCACAATTTAAGACAAAGAGAAAATACTAAAAGCAGCAAGAGAAAAGAGAACCATCACATACAAGGCTCCATAAGATTAAGTGCTGATCTTTCATTTGAAACCATGGAGGCAAGAGGCAGTGGTATGACATAGTCAAGGTACTAAAAGAAAAGAATTTCCAACCAAGAATACTCTATCCAGCAAAGCTAGCATTCAGAAATGATGGAGAGTTCAAAATATTCACAGATAAACAGAGACTAAGAAAGTATGTCAACAAGAATCCTACCCTTCAAGAAATACTAAAGGGAGTTCTGCTGGAAGAAAGAAAAATACAGGAGACACAGAGTTGGAGGAGATGTAGGAACAACTAAAACTACAAAAAGAGAAAAAAATAAAAAAACACAAGGCAAACACAAATCCAAAGAAAATATGGCTAATATAAGTAATTCCTTGAAAGTAATAACACTAAATGTCAATGGATTGAACTCACCTGTTAAGAGACACAGATTGGAAGATTGGATAAGGAAATAGGACCCATCTATATGTTGTCTACAAGAAACTCATCTTAGACCCAGGGATTCAAGGAGATTGAAAGTGAATGGCTGGAAAACAATCTTACAAGCAAACAATAACCAAAAAAGGGCAGGAGTAGCTTTATTAATATCAGACAAAATAGACTTTAAATGCAAAACAACTCTGAGAGACAAAGATGGATACTGCATATTAGTGAAAGGGATAATCTTTCAAGAAGAAAGAAAAATCATAAACATTTATGCTCCTAACAAGGGCACCTCCAAATACATGAGACAAACACTGGAAAAACTAAGTGAAAGAATAGATACCTCTACAATTATAGTGGGGGACTTTAATACACCACTATCAACTTTGGACAGAACATTTCAAAAGAGAATCAATAAAGAAACAAAAACATTGAACAGTATATTAGAGGAGCTGGACCTAATAGACATATACAGAACATTACACCCAAATACAGTAGGATATACATTTTTCTCAAGTGCACATGGATCATTCTCCAAGATAGACCATATGCTAGGCTACAAAGAAAGTCTCAATGAATTCAGAAAGATCGAAATCATACAAAATAATTTCTTTGACCACAGTGGACTGAAGCTGGAAATCTGCAAGGACCAGAGGACCAGATTTTACAACAAGATATGGAAATTAAACAGCACACTCTTAGAAAAACAGTGGGTGAAGGAGGAAATCTCAAAAGAAATTAATAACTACCTTGAAACTAATGAAAATGATAACACAACAAAATAAAACTTATGGGATGCAGCAAAAGCAGTACTGAGAGGGAAATTTATAGCCATAAATTCATACATCAAAAAAGAGGAAAGAGCTAAAATTGAAGAACTAACTGCACACTTGGAGGAATTAGTAAAAAACAACAAAGTAACCCCACAGGAAGAAGAAAGAAAGAAAGAACAAAGATAAGAGCAGAACTAAATGAAATAGAAAATAAGAAAGCACTTGAAAAGATAAACAAAACCAAGAGCTGGTTCTTTGAGAAGATCAATAAAATTGACAAACCCTTAGCTAGACTAACAAAGAAAAAAAGAGAGAAGATGTACATACACAAAATAAGAAATGAGAAAGGAGATATCACCACTGACCCCACAGAAATAAAGACTATCATAGGAGAATGGTTGGATCGACTATGGTACATACACACAATGGAATACCATGGGGCTGTGAAAAAGAGTGAGAAAAATCTCTATGAACTGATATGGAATGACTTCCAGGCTATGCTGTATAGTGAAAAAAGCAAAGTGCCAAAGAAAGATCTATGGAATGCTGCCTTTTATGTAACAAAGAGAAACTTATGTTCACACAAAATCTGTACATGAATGAACACAGCAGCCTTATTCATAGTAGCCAAAAACTGGAATCAGCCCAGATATTCATCAATGGGTGAACAGATGAACTGTTATACATCTATGCAAAGGAATACTACTCAACAATAAAAAGGAGCAATCCATTGATGAACCCAACATGGATGAATCTCAAAGTCATTATGCTGGATGAAAGAAGCCAGTCTCAAAAGGTGACATGCCAAATGCTTCCATATACGTAAGTGGCATTTCCAGGAATGCAAGTACCATGCAAATAGAGGAAAGAACGCATTTCGTTTGGTTCAGAACTTCACCAGTTGTTTACCATTTCCAAAAGAACACATTACCAATGGCAAGGCATTGTCACAGAAAACACTGCACCTAATGGGAATGCTTGAGAAAAGAGAGAAAATTCATAAGGAAGAAAGAATGTTTTAAATTGGAAATATATGACCTTGGTAAAAAATTTTAAAAAGCCTAACAGTGAAAAGTCAGTCTTCCTTAAGCCTCTGATCCCAAGGTCTCCCATTTTCCTTCCCCAGAAATAACGATCAGGTTCTTAAGTTGAGGAATGACCACATTTTTCTTAAAAAGACTGAAAGACAGGAAGGCAGGAAGGAAGGGAGGGTAAAACCCCATATAAATGAATATATATTTGAGCATGAAAATAATGTGAGGAAGGACAACCACATCTACACCCACATCCACGAACTTCGAGCTCTTAGCATCAGTGACCTCAGAGCAAGTGCTAGGAGGACGTTTGCCTTTAATACACTTCTGAACTGTTTGTCTTGATACAACAAGTATATATTACTTCTGTAATTTACAAAATCCCATGAAGTTAAAAAATAAAGAGATGGTTTGATTGGCTTCCTAATGGTCTTCTAGTCCTCCTCTTCAGTGCTAAAATTAAGGCAAAGTTGTAGAAAATCTTACACCTATGAGCAAAGTAAAATCGGCCTATTTTATTTATTCATTTATTGATTATTGCCAATCTGAGGGTGAACAATTTATTTTATTTTATTTTTGTAAGATTTATTTATTTATTTAATTCTCCCCCCCTTCCCCGGTTGTCTGTTCTCTGTGTCTATTTGCTGCGTTTTGTTTCTTTGTCCGCTTCTGTTGTCATCAGCAGCACGGGAAGTGTGGGCAGTACCATTCCTGGGCAGGCTGCTCTTTCTTTCATGCTGGGTGGCTCTCGCTGGGCCGCTCTCCTCACCGGCGCACTCCTTGTGCGTGGGGCTCCCCTACGCGGGGGACACCCCTGCATGGCAGGGCACTCTTTGCGCGCATCAGCACTGCGCATGGGCCTGGGTCAAGGAGGCCCAGGGTTTGAACCGCGGACCTCCCATGTGGTAGATGGACGCCCTAACCACTGGGCCAAGTCCATTTCCCAACAATTTTTTTTTTTAATTTGAGTTTTCCTGTCTCCTTTATTTGAATTTTCCAGTCTTTTTAAAAAGTGTTTAGGGTGTAAATGCAATGCATTCCCCCCAGCGTGGGACATGACACCCGGGGATGAGCCTCCCTGGCACCAAGGGATCACTACCAAGTACCAGCTGATGATGCAACTAGAAAATGACCTTGAATTAAAGGTTCAACGTGGACCAGCAGAATATCCCTGTCTACATATAATAACATGACTTTAAAATGCTGTTTGACCTAATGTAAGGGGGAAATGTAAAGGAGAAATGAGTTTATATGGCTATGAGTCTCTAAAAAAGTCTGGAGGTTGTCAGAAGGATTGCCCTTATGTACACCTGAGCAGGGTCTCAGAGACAGATAAAGTAGATACAACCCCAGGTATTGGTTCTTTTGAGGGCTAATGAGACCCACAGGCTCTATGGTCATGGCAGATGGGGTTCACTGCCATGTCAGTTGGCCCTTCTTTGGAGCTGGTGTTTCTGCGTGATGGAGCTGGACACAGATGGGATCTCTTTTCACAAGACTTTCATGCTACTTTACTGAAATTGTAGTTGGTGCTGGAGTTTAAGATATATCTAGGGGATTTGAATCTCTGGACTGACAATATGATAGCCAGACCCTGAGCCTCAACAGACTTCAACTCCTACACTCTGGTTTATTGGACTTACTCCACTCAGCTAACATGGAGTTGAAGAAGGTCAACCACCACACCATGGAGCCTAGAGTGCCTACAACTGAAAGCAGGAGGATTGCATACAGTATGCATGTGGAATCTAAGCCTCCTCTTAACATAGATGTGCAATGGACACAACCAATCCAAGGTCCACAGAGAAAATGTGGCATTGGTGTGGGAAAAATGGCCATGGTGGCTGCTGGGTGCGGGGAATGGGAGGAAGAGATGAAATGTGGAGGCGTTTTCGGGACTTGGAGTTGTCCTGGGTGGTGCTTCAGGGACAATTACAGAACATTGTAGATCCTCCCAGGGCCCACTGGATGGAATGTGGGAGAGTATGGACTATGATGTGGACCATTGACCATGAGATGCAGTGATGCCCAGAGATATACTTACCAAATGCAATGGATGTGTTATGATGATGGGAGAGAGTGTTGCTGTGGGGGTGGGGGTGGGGGGGTGGGGGCGGTGGGGTTGAATGGGACCTCATATTTTTTTAATGTAATATTTTTTAAAAATGAGTAAAAAAATTTAAAAAAATAAGTGTTTAGGTAAATTTTGGCTTATTTCATATCCATATAAAAATTCAGTTTATCAAGTTAAGAACATTAGATTTTTGTTTGATTTACAGAGAATCAGTAGAAATTCTGGGAATACTTACATATTTAAAATATTGAATTTTGGAACACAGAAAATGATTTATACAATTACTGTCTCTTTTTTAACTTTTTTCCATTAGAATATAGCTTTTTCCAAAAAGAAAGAACAAGAGAAAAATAGTAGAGCAGGAGCCATCCTACATTGATATAATCACAACAAGAGAAACTATAATCTGAGAAACATTGGCAGGTTAAATCAAGGTAATACACTGAGAGAAGATTTCAGTTAGTGATCAAAAGAAACTGAAAAATTAGAGTTGGAGAATTAAAACCTGTTAGCATCTCCTAAAGCCTGTCGGGGGCTGCCTAGTGGCTGAAATCAGCCAGTCGCTTTTCTCCTTATATTGCAACACTACTAAAATGTTTTACTGACTGCCGCTTTCCCTTTAATTATTACTCTTGATACGACTTTTTAAAGAGAGACTGGGAGAAATTTGAGCACTTCTTTAACGAAGAAAAATCCCTCTCAGATTCTGGCCAAGTGACTTTTGGCACTTCTTTGCCTCCGTTTTCCTCTTAGCTGACAAAATCGCTGAAAAGTGCCCTTGCTCCAGTTACAACCTGCCGTCCTAGCGGACAGAGTAACCCTTAGAGGATGTTGGCATTCAACCGACCTAGATTTGAATCCTGACTCTACCTCTTAGTAACTGTGTGACCTGAACAAATGAATCTGTCTTGGTTGCCTCTTCTGTAAAATAATAGCTAATAATAGCTAATATATAGTTTACCTGTGTCAGTCACTGTTCATTTATCGAATATTCCCTAGGAGGAAAAAACGATTATCTCCATTTTAATGACAAAGCAACTGAGAGAGAGAGAGAGGTTGAGTAACTTGCTCAAGGTCACACAGCTAATAGGCTGCAGAGCCAAGATTCTTATTCAGGGTCCAGGCGGTCCTCCACCCCACCCACGGCCTCACCAGATGAGGTCAGTAATAATACATACCTCCTAAAGGCTGTTCTAGGATTAAATGAGATAATATATGTAAAGCCCCAAAGCTGACGAGGGTCAGATAGGTAGCAGCTGTGGTTGTTACAACTCTAGAAGAGTTTTTACTTCGGCGCTGGGAAACCTGCAAGGTTTTTTCTTTATGCAGAAAAAAAAGGAGGGGGGAGGGGGTTGGGGGAGAAGAGAACCCCAGCGAGGAGAGGAGGAGGGAGAGATGGAATGTACAAAAGGAGAGAAAGGGCAAACAGAAGGAGCTCTGACTCCTCAGGAAACAAGAAGTCTAGCTGGCTCGGCCCTGAAGGAACAAAAGAACACGCAGACTATTTCTCAAGAGCAAATCCAAGCCCGACACCCGAAGAGCAGGCCCTGAACCCGCGAGGCCTCCTCAGCCCCGCCCCCAGGCGCGCGGCCCCGCTCTGGTGTGGGCGGGGCCCGGGCCCAGCGGCGGATCCGCCCCACGCCGGGGCGGGGCCTCGCTCGCCGGCGGCGCCCGCCTGCCCCACCTCCTCCGCCGGTGCCCCCGGAGCCCCTGTCCGGAGCCACGCGGTTTCCCGAGCTCGAGCTCGGGCTCGGGCTCTGGCCCGCGCGGCCGGCGGGTGGCCTTCCGGCTGGGCGCGATGGCTACGTGGAGGCGCGACAGCCGGCTGACCGGCGGCCAGCGGCTGCTGTGCGCCGGGCTGGCGGGGGCGCTCAGCCTCAGCCTCACCGCGCCCCTGGAGCTCGCCACTGTGCTGGCCCAGGTCGGCGTCGTGCGAGGCCACGCCCGCGGGCCGTGGGCCATAGGGCTCCGTGTGTGGCGGGCCGAGGGGCCCCGGGCCCTGTGGAAGGGGAACGGGGTGGCGTGCCTGCGCCTCTTCCCTTGCAGCGCCGTGCAGCTCGCCGCCTACCGCAAGTAAGAGCCGGACCGGCGCGCGCGGGACCGGGCGGGCGGCCGGGAGGCCAGTACCAGGGTTCCACCCGGGGTCCCGCGGCCCGGCGCCGCCTTGCTTTCCAGGGGAGGGGCCCTCGAATGGGCCACAGCTCCCTTTCGGGTCCCCTGGGGGGCCCCTCGGAGCAGTTTGGCCAAAAGGCGGTATTCAACACCGCCCCCGCCAAGTGCAAGCCCAAACTTCATATTTTCTTGGGATTTCGCCCCCGCCCCCTGGGGGCAGTTTTGCTGCTCGTAACCCTGGCCCAGAAAGGGGACAGATTCGGAGGTGGGAACGGGGAAAGGGAAGTTTCAGGCAAAGGAATAAAGAGATCTGCAGAGAATGCTGCTAATCATTTCCGTGTTCCATCAACTTGGAAAATTTTGCCTGTACGGACTTAGGACGAGAGACCCTTTGCAAAGTTTCTTTACGTGTCTGTGTGACAAGAGTCAACAGAAAGAAAAGGTGCTTGGTAGGGGGAGAAGGCCCAATCTGTTGCCACAAAAAGACTACAGATCTTTGCCCCCACCACCATCTAAATGGGGTCCAACAGCGGCTGCAGCCTCCCCTCTCCCAGCTACAAGCAGCGCCCTCAGCCTCCTGCCTCACCCCACCCCTAGCTGCCCACGGGCCTTATCCTTCGAGCTCTTTTGATCTCTTCACATTAACAACCTGCTCCTTAAGAAAAGATTTCAAGATGTACCTGCTGGGTGAGTCTGAAAGCTTCTCTCCAAGCCCAGAGACATTTGTGTTTTAATTTAGGGAACAAAGTCTAAAAGAATGAAAGGAATGACAGTTTCAGGAAGAGATGTTTCTATATTGGGGGGCATGGTCCCCTGTGTTCATTCAGTGGGCATAGGGCCAACTCTGAAGAGCAGACTTTGGCTCTGAATTGGGCAAACAGCCCACAGTAGGGAGAGCCAGTTTTGACCACAAGTTGAAGCGTTTTTGCTTTGGTGGCTGTTGAGGCCAGAGCTGGAACACATACCTAACAAGCCCAATGGAATCATCCTTACCACTGAGTCCTCCAGGCCAGCACTCTTTGTGCCTCTGCCTGGGAGTAGAGTTACCCTTTCTTCTGCAGTGGGGTCATTCGACATTTCTGTCAAAGCTGTCTTCCTCCTCACCCTGTCCCCTACCCCTACCTTGCCCTCAGCAGCATCTGGCCTGCAGTCTGTAAACAGTTCTCTGTATTTTAATGATTTGACTTCACCGCACTTCACTCTCTTTCCCACAAAGTGGTACAGAGATCTTCTTTTGAATAAGATATAATAATATGATGGGGGCAGGAAGAGCACCTCAAAGGCAGGTTTAAGTAACGTGGCTTTTCCTTTACCCACTGGATTCTCACAACTCCTCCCTCCTTCCCTGTAAGGTCCATAGGGCAGAAAGTAGTATTGTGGCCATTTTACAGATGCAGAATTGGGCTCAGACTAGACACACCCCTTGTCAGTGACAGAGCTGAGTTCCCCTGCCTCTGTCTGTTACATCTTGCTACCTTTCTCTCTGTATTCATTTGACAGTAATTTAGAAAACCTTTGTCGAGTACCCTCTATATGGCTGGGGACGATGCGAAGATAAAGATGCAGGATGTTACAGGGTAGTCAGGAGACTGGTGTGCCCATAACCATAACATACAAGGTGGCATGTGACTGCCAGGAACAAAGTACTCTAGAAATGTATGCTTCTGATGAAGGAAAAAGGGGTGTGTGAAAAGTTCACAGAGGAGAAAAAAACATTTGAGTTTGGCCTGGGTAGATATATGTAGGAGTGTGCTGGGCAAAGATGGAGTGATATTACATCTAACGCTTGCATGAAGAAAGAGGTGGGAAGGCATGCAGCATGACTGGAGCATAAGGTTTGTCTGTGGCAGAAGTGGGAAATACAGCCGGAAAAGCCTTGCAATAAGATCTTGGAGGGCGGGGTTAAGGAGTTTAGAATTCACTTTCTACTCTAATGAGCTGAAGGAGGTTTTGGAGACAGATGAGTGCTGTGATCAAAGCAATTCAAAAGGAATTGTCACCTACTGGCAGGGTAGGATGACTAGAGAGGAGGAAGTTAGGAACCTGTTGCACTTGCCCATGTGATGGCTGAGGGTGCCTAAGGTAGGCTGGTGGGAGGGGAGAAGAGGAGATGGGGAGAAGAGGAAGAATAGATAGTTACCCAGGCTAGGTTTGCTAATAATTTTTATCTTCTGGACACTAAGAGGAAGTTTTTCAGTAAATGGCAAGGTATAGTTAGATAGAAAACAAAGTGGTTGCTAAATCACAGTGCCATCCTTCCGAATGAAGATGACATCTTTTGTCCATCATGAACTTGTCTCTACTCTTTCCTGACCATATTTGCAAACAGTTGGCCAGGGTTCATTGTATAACCTGTAATCATGGGTTGAATAAAGGATAAACATCCAGAACATTCAGGGAATGGAGTGGTTAAATGGCTTGTCCACAAACACGAGTGGCAGAGCTGGAGCACAAAACCAGGACTTCTGTCTCCTTAGTCCAGGGCCCTGTCCACATGCCTCTGCTGAAATTGCTGCTTGCCTGAATTTAAGATCCAAAGAGTCCACTCAGTAGAGTCTAAAAGGAACTAGGTTCTTATAATGAACAAATAATACCTTACTGCAATGGGCAGTTTTCCAATGCATCAAATAATAGACTCCCTCCCTAATTCTTCTCCATACGTGATTGCTCATCTGTATAAACATTGGTTTGGATTCTTGTAGCTGTGGAAGTTTTCGTGACCAACACCATTTCCTTTTTGTGTGACCACTTCACGAACTTGCATTTGTCTGCCTTGGCTGCTTACCTGTGTTAGCTTGAAGAGTTAGCAGTTTTAACTACATGTATCCAGGGCATTTGGTCATGTGCGTAATATCTCTGCTGGCTAAGAGGAAAGGGTTACTGTAGTTCAACAGCTTGTCTAGTCTCACTGTCAAAAGCTTCTGTGTGTCTGGGAGAGTGGAAGGAAGGCAGGGATACTTACCGTCCTCAGATGTGGGGACCACGATGACATCATTGGTGGCCTCTTTTGCCTTGCCCTGACTCTCTATGATTCTGAGGAGACCACTTAGTGGTCCTTGTCTCTGCATCAGAAGGTCGGATTCTAAGAAGAAAGGATTTCCTTTGGTTCTTTTTCTTTAATGTTTGTGTATTTGATGGTAAGACTCTACTTTATAAAACAAACTGACAGAAGATGGGATTCTTCTTCCTAGTTCATCAAGGCATTTCTATGACCCAGCAGCCTCTACTTCCTCTCCAGTTGCCCACATCAGCCCTTTTGGCAGGACTGTTGAGTTTTTATGATCTCTACCAAGTTCTAGTCCAGTCTGGCACATTGTAGATATGCAGCAACTGGGTTACGAATTCATTCCGCCCCTAGAAGAGGCCACGTGGGTTAGGGAGTGAGAGGGAGGCAAGGAGGATGAATGGTGTTTCTTTTGGTATTTCAGACTCCCACCTTCATCTGGGTGGTCCAGCTTGGTGCAGACCACCCCTCCCATCAAGCATTTCCATATTTTCTGTTGTCTCTGCCTCTCTGAAGATTCCCTTCCACTTTGACTGACCAGGGGAGAGAGGAGGGAGGAAAGCAAGTGTGCAGGCAGCCAAAGGTCACCAGGCTGCACCCAGAGGCAGATGGCGGGGTGGTGAAGGCCAGTGTTAGTCATCTGCATCTTTAAAAGGTAGTTGGTTATATATGACAGGGGAAGCATAGAGAGATTGAGAGGTGAAGACTTTTTTTTGTTTGTTTATTATTATTGGAATAATGAAAATGTTCTAATAATGATTAAAGTGGTGAATGCACAACTATGTGATTATACCAAATACCATTGATTGTACACTTTGTATGGATTTATGCTTTATTCATATGTATCGATAAAATTGATTTTTTTAGAAAGGCAGCTGGTTAACTCAGATGACTGGTCAGTTGGTGCAGTGAAGTCAGGCTGACCAATGAGGTCCAGAATTTCCTACAGCTTGAGGGAGATGTTTTGAATAAGTGTTTAGCTGGGGGCAAAGGAACCTTCCTGAGACCACTTCAATGGTTTTGCCCAGATCACCCATTCTTCTGATTTATCTTGCAGTGGGCCCTGGCCTACTGGCAAACCAAGGGAGCAGGAACTTGATCTCTTTAGAGGTTTTAAAGTAAAAGAACTGGGAGTGCTCTGGTTTTTAAGAAGATATAATTTTCTTTTACCCTTTTATTTAAAACCCTCATTATCCCTCTTCCCCCCCACCCCCACATCTCTGGCAGAAAATATTACCAAGTTTCCTTGTTTCCAAACACTATTTGTATTCTGTCCTCATAGCAAGAAGGAGTAAAATTCCTTTGCCCTCTGTCCAGACAATGCATGCCAGGTAAAATCCCTCATACCGATTTCTGCACTCCTTCTGAAAAGAGGGATTTTAACAGTGGAAAAGTCCACCCAAGGCCATGTTATGTTGAAACCCTGAAGCAACAGAGAAATACAAACAATAGTCTAGCAAGTACCCATATACTCAATATCCAAAATTGACACATAGCATTTTGTTTATTTCAAGTATCTTTTTTCAGTGCAAGAGATAAACCTTACAGATAAAGCTGAAGTCCTTTTCATCCTCATCCCCACTTCTGTCCCCTCTCTACCTTCCTAGAGGTTGATTTTGATACATACATGTATCCATGGTTTGATTTAGTAGAGGTGTTTCTTACTTTAAATAGATGGTTATACTCCATAGATCATTCTTCATCTTGCTGTGTACACTCAACGTTCTGCTATTATGATTTTTTATGTGCAATTTATTATTTTTGTCTTTATTTTTTTAATGTTACATTCAAAAAATATGAGGTCCCCATCTACCCCCCACCCCCCTCACCCCACTCCTCCCCACATAACAACAACCTCCTCAATCATCATGAGACATTCATTGCACTTGGTGAATACATCTCTGAGCACCGCTGCACCTCATGGTCAGTGGTCCACACCATAGCCCACACTCTCCCACAGTCCACCCAGTGGGCCATGGGAGGACATACAATGTCCAGTAACTGTCCCTACAGCACCACCCAGGACAACTCCAACCGCCGAAAATGCCCCCACATCACATCTCTTCCTCCCACTCCCTACTCCCAACAGCCACTATGGCCACTTTCTCCACACCAGTGCCACATTTTCTTCAATTACTAATCACAATAGTTCATGAATAGAATATCAGTAAGTCCACTCTAATCCATACTCTATTCCTCCATCCTGTGGACCTTAGAATGGTTGTGTGCACTCCACATCTATGTCAAGAGGGGGCTTAGATTCCACATGGATGCTGGATGCAATTCTCCTGCTTTCAGTTGTAGGCACTCTTGGATCCCTGGTGTGGTGGTTGACCTTCTTCACCTATTATGATTTATCTGTGTTGATACACATACCTCCAAGTTCATTCGTTTTTACTGCATACAGTTATCCCTTCCACATCACAACTTTCCACCGCAGTTTCGCTACATCGTGGATTGCCATGAGAAATTAAATGGGAATTTTGGGGAAGTTTTGTGGAAGCTGTAGATGGCACACAAAGGCCAGCAGATGACAGAAAAAGTTTAGAAACTCAGAAATGCATAAAATATATGTATAGTATTATATAACACTTAACCCAAATTTTACAATAAGGAGCTATAAACACCCCATAAAAGAAAAAGGAAAAATTCAGACTTCTCTGGTACAAAGGGAGAGCCAAAAAATTTTACATGGGTTTTCCAGATCACATGGGCATCACACCCTAACCCCATGATGTGTAAGGGATAAGTGTAGTCTCCATTGTATGACTGTACCACAAATTTATCCTTTCCCCTACCAATGGAGTTTTCATGGTTGCAACAGTTCATATCCTTGTATATGTCTTCATATGAAAGAGCAAGAGTGGCTCTAGGATATGCCCCCAGAAGTGGAATTGCTGGAGGTGAAGGTAGGTGTCTTTTCAATTTTACTGGCTACTCCAAAGTGGCCAAACCAGTTTACACCTCTACCAGCAGTGGGTGAGAGTTCCTGTTTCCACACATCCTCACTATCACTTGATAATATCAGACCTTTTCATCTTTGCCAGTCTGCTGGATGAGAAATAGCATCTTGCTTTTATGTGTCATTTCCCTGATAACTTGTGTGGCAGAGCATCTTCTCTTAGAATTATTAAACCAATATAGTTTAAAACACCAATTATGGGGGAGGCTCAAAGTCATTATTTCAAGCCACTTCGTTCCTTTTAAGTTTGAACAGAACCAAAGGGGCACATTATGGTTCGCTGTTTGCCAATACCTTTGTGCACCCCATAGGCAAGCCAGGCTTGACAGTTAGGCAGATAAGAGAAAATGATTAAACAGAAGTGAAAAATGATTAAACTTAGGGTGGCTATAATGAAGAAGATTAGGCAGCTCTTCCTTAGAGCTAACTAGCGTAATGGAAATCAAGTGGAATTAAATTCGTTCTTCATTCATCCTCACACATTAGTATCATAATTTTCACTTTGCAAAGCACGTTGAAATGCTGGAAAATGTTGCCCTCTAGCCGAATTCATAGCTGATTCCCCTGGGCTTTCCTCCCAGGTTTGTCGTGCTGTTCACGGATGACCTGGGCCATATTTCCCAGTGGAGCTCCATTATGGCAGGGACTCTTGCAGGCATGGTTTCTACTGTCGTGACCTATCCATCAGACCTCATCAAAACCCGGCTGATTATGCAGAACCTAGTGGAACCATCTTACAGAGGGATCCTCCACGCTTTCTCTACCGTGTACCAACAGGAAGGATTCCTGGCCCTTTATCGAGGGGTTTCCCTCACTGTCTTAGGTAAGATGCAACTTTCCCCCTTGTCCAAGCAAAAGTTGTGTTCTTCAATATACAAGAATGTATGAAGTCGATGTGGCTCAGTGGTTGAGCACCAGGTTCAATCCCTGGCCCTGGGTACCTAAAAAAAAAAAAAAAAGGAATGTATTGTGGACCTTTGCTTCTGACTAGTAAAAAATATGTTTTACTTAGATTGTAGTTGTATGGATTCAATCCACATAGAGCCAGTTAACTTCGTTCTCTTCCAGAGTCATACACCCCTCTCCTAACTTTGGCCAGTCGCATCCCAGGGAGGGGGAGTAGAGCAGAGAGTGGGTATGGTTCAGCACACAAACTGGTAGGGAAACAATCCTAAACACTCCCCCATCTGACTGCAGGAAGGCGTCTTGAGTGTGCAGACGTATATATCTGAGTACCAGGGTGTGAACAGTCCCTTCTGTGGCCTTGGTAACCTTTGCCAGGGCTACACACATATACACATGTTACCCTAATTGCCAAATCCAGCAAACTTTCAGCCCTTATCTGATCCCTTCGTTGTGGCAGTTGGTAAGATGGCTCACCCCTTCTTCTGGAAAGTTGGCTCCTAGGACCCCACCATCTGTTGGATATCTTCCTACCTCTTTGGCAGCTCCTGTATATCTGGCTCATCTGGTTCATCTGACACTGCCAGCCTCCCTCCCATATGACTCTTCCCTTGGACTCCTTCCTTAGCTTTCATTTCACCCTCTGCCTTAGCTTTCTTTTCACCCTCTTCTCCTCCCTAGATGGCCTCATCTAAGCTCGTGGCTTAAACAAGCATCAGAATATTCTGTCGAATCCCAGGCTCATGACAATGACTAATCTGGAGTATGTGCTTATTATGTACCAGATACCATGCTGCATACTTTGCAAACAGTCTCTCTCTCTTTCTCTCTCTCTCTTTTTTTTTTTTTAGGTACCAGGGCCAGGGATTAGACCTGGGACCTCATGTGGAAAGCCAGTGTTCAACCACTGAACCACAATTGGCTCCCCTGAGTTGGTTTTTTTGTTTGCTTGTTTGTTTTTAGGAGGCACTGGACACTGAACCCAGGACATCCCATGTGGGAAGCAGGCACTCAGTCTCTTGAGACATATCTGCTCCCCATGTAGATAGTCTCTTCTTGCAGCCTCATTTTACAGATGAGGAAATAGCTCCTTAGAGAGGTTAAGTGACTTGCTAAAGGTCACATAGATAGAAAGTGGAGGAACCTAGCTGTGTAATGCCAAAGCCCTCTCTCTTAACCACTGACCTGTACCAACTCCCAATGGCAGCATGAATATCTACCTGCAATTGGACACCTTCACCTAGATGCTTCATAGGCACAGCAAACACAAGACTAAACCTGATAGCCTTGTTTGTCTCAAACCTGCTCTTCCTCCTGTATTCCCTAGTAAATGATACTTCTTTCCTTTCACCAACTCCTCCTTTAACTCCACTCCCACTTCAGATGGTTACCAAGTCCTGGCAATTTGGCCTCTTTTAACTTTCACGTCTATCCTTTCTTCTCTGGCCTCCTTTCCTCTACCTTAGGCTATGCCTTCATCATCTCTCCCCTAGACTTTTGCAAGAAGCTTTCACCTCTCCTGCTCCAGTCTACCCTGTGAAATTTGATTGTTTCACTGCCCTCCTTAGATGCGTTCAGTGGCTCCTTCTGAGCTACAGGGTAAAACTTTCATAATGGCATGCCTTTGTACAGGCTGTCCCCTCTGCCTGGAAAGGCTTTCCAATCTCTTAGTATCTGATAAACTCCTACTCATTCCTCAAGCCCTGGTTCAAAAGTTCTATCTTCTGTGAAATCCTCCCTGATTCCCCTAGGCAAAATTAATCACTCTTATCCTTTTGTACCTAAAGCACTTTGTAGAGCCAACTATTATGACATATATAAGGGGTGCCATCTTTATTCGTTTGTCCCTAGCTGTCTCCTCTGCTAAATGGTGAGCATCTCCAGGATGGGAATTAGTCCAGTTTTCTTTGTATTCCCAGCACCTGGCATAGAGCCCAGCACTAGCCTATAAGCTCCACAAATGTTTTCCAAATGAAGGTAAATGGGGCTTGGTGAGTTATTTTGAATGTTTACTAAATAAATATTACATTTTTCTGAAGACAGGCAGTCCTACTTGTGTTATCCCCTCTGTTAAATCACATTTTGAGGAAGAAATTAAGTCCCTCCGTAAACTTAGGAAGGTTCCCAAAGTGTCTGAAAGCTTGTGAAAATGCTGCCTACTGTCTTACTTGCCTTACTTGCTCACCATCTTTTCCCTAGAAAGGTGATGATACATACATTACAGGGTAACCACTGGGCCCTGATATGACCACATCATTCCCAAAGGTGAGTACAAGTAACCTTCCACTGCCGAGAGTCCCTCACTTTCTGGTTTGCACAGAATGTTTCCTTCTCAGTTAGAGACCAGTCCCTCTTAGCCTCCAAAACTTGAGTGATTTTTTTCAACATTGTATTTTTTAATTAATTTCAACCCTACAAAAAAGTTGAAAGAATCATTGCACAAACATCCATATACCTACCACCTAGATCCTACAATTAACATTTTGCTTTATTTGCTTTATCATGTATCTAGCCACTTATCAGTCCATCTTATTTTATTTTCACCACAGCATGGTTACTATTTTTTTTAAAAAAAGGAAACAACCTAATTGCCTGGCAACAGGGCAATAGGAATGGTAAATTATACTGGAATGGAATACTATGTGGTCATTAAAAAGGATGTTTTGAAGACTATTGAGTAATATGGAAAGATGTTTTAAAAGCATATCTCTTCATTCATTTATTCATTCCAAAAATATATTTATTGAACACCTACTATGTGACAGGCCTGGTTTTAGGTGCTGGAGGTACAACACCTGCTGTCAAATCCATCTTATTTTTTGATGATGTCACTCTAAGTTGCAAACATCAGTACACCTTATCCCTAAATTCTTCAACATGTGTGTCATTAACTAGAACTCAGTAATTGTTTGTTTTTTAAGTAAAATCTACATGTGGTAAAATGCACAACCCTTCAGTGAACCGTTTGATGCATTTTGACAAATGACACAAACCCTCAAAATATAGAACATTATCATCACCCAAGAATGTTCACTCATGCTCCTTCAGTTGAGAGTGATCTTAATTAGCCCGGAGCCCCTCCTGTTTACCTTCCCTGGATTCCCCACAGACACTTACGTTCTCAAGCCAGTGTTTTCCCGAGACATCAGCAGCCTCCTCTTGGCCTCGTTTTGCAGGTGCTCTCCCATTCTCTGCTGGCTCCCTTCTAGTTTACATGAACCTGGAGAAAATCTGGAAGGGACCTCGAGATCGGTTCTCTCTCCTCCAGAACTTTGCCAATGTCTGCCTGGCTGCTACAGTGACCCAGACCCTCTCTTTTCCCTTTGACACTGTGAAGAGAAAGATGCAGGTAAGGGGCTGTGTGTGTGTGTGTGTGTGTGTGTGTGTGTGTGCGCGCGCGCGCGCGCGCACGCGCACGCAGTGGCAGTGGGGTGTGGGGGAATGCCTTGAAGTTTTAGTGGGTGAATAACACCCGCAAGGGACACTGACCCTGAGTGATGCCAGGTTTCCAAGGAGATTGTTGCTACTCATACAAACACTGTGCAGACCCCCACTCCATGGAGTTTCTTCTGCCGACCTCAGGACTGTTGTGCTGGCCTGAGCCACCTCCCGTACTCTGCTGTCCATCTTTTATCCAGCCTCTGGATGAGACCCAGTTGTCTTTCCTCTGTTCTTGGTAGCTGCCACCACCCATTGCTTCACTTGTGGTTCTCCTTCCTCCAAGACCAACTGGGAGTAGAAGGAGCCAGCACTCCCTTTCCTTGCTGCCTCCCCAGTGAGGACGCAGCACTCGTTTGCTTTCACAACTGCTTCTTACTTCACTGAAACAGACTCGATAGAACTAAAATAAGCCAGGAACTATAGATGACAATGGTCCCAAAGTGCCTGATTCCATTGCGGTGGAAGTAATTGGCATTTTAAATAGGTCCGTGTTTGAATGGCATTGGCCATGCATTTTCATCATTACCTGGGAAAATTCACATTTCCTCTACAGACCACAGAGGCAAAAGCCTGGTAGCAGAGGCTTCAAAGTGAATAATTGGCATAGCCTAGAATAAGCCACTTTTGGTAAAAAACAAAACAAAACAAAAAACAAGGAAAAGAAAAAAAGAAAACTCAATGTTCAAATAAAGCTGGGGGCTTACAGCTACATCTGAACAGCGGGGGCAGGCTCAGGATCCAAATGCGGCTGCCACTTTGCATCATCCCTCAACCCTGCTCACTCTCCCGTAACCTCCTTTAATAAGCCACTTCTTCAGGCTTGCCTGCCTCCATGGTCCCTTCTGGGAAAATCTTAATGTATACACTCCACATACTCCTGAAGAGCTGCATGGAAATTTATTTAAAGTCAGCTAAGCCAAATTTTAAACGCTCGCTCCCAGCTGAGTTGGTTTTTCCAGCTGACTCCAATTTGTCCCTCTGCTATCTCAATGACCTGGCTTCCCCTTGGTAGTTTTCTGGTTTGGTCCAGGCCATTGCCTACCTCAGCACTCAAAAGCCTGAAGGTACCTATCCCAGCCCACAAAGAAAAGCTGCCTTTATAATAACATACATCACAATTACACCCAATTCTGCCACTCCAGCCCATCAAACTCTTCATCTGTCTGGGTTGTGTTCCATTCTTGTCCTTGTCCAAACAGATAAGTAATTGTCAGACTGTTGTGATTATAAGATAGATGCAAATTTAGAGGGCTTGTTTATAAAAGCCATTATTTCTCATTTTAAAAATCATGCACATAGAGTAGAGAAAATTTGGGAGATACGGAAAAGTACAAAAAAGAAAACAATAATTACCCATAAGCCTAACACCCATGGATTATAATGATTAATAGTTTTTCTTTCATGTTTGTATGTGTATGTATAAATTTATGTGTATATAAATAAATATATTTATATGATTCATATAAGGTTATGTTTTTACAAAACTGTGTCCATATTATATATAAAAATCAGTATCCTGCTTTTTTTGTACATAATAGTTATAGACCCAGGCCATTGATTTTTGAGAACATCTTTTAACATCATCGCATAATATTCTGTCATGGACGTGTCATAAACATTTAACAATTTCTTGATTTTTTACTATTTAGGCTGTTTCTAATTCTTCAGTATAATAACATTGCATTGAACATCAGTATTTTTTCACATCTATGATAATACCTGTAGACTATGTTCCTAGAAATTGATTTCCTTCTCACAAGATATAAATAAGTCTAGGGCTTTTAATGAAATTTGCATTCCAGAAAGGTTATAAATTTACACTTGTACCAGCAGTAAGAGTGGTTTATCTCCTAAATACTCATCAACATTAATTATTTAAATCATTGTGAACTAATAACTGAAAAATGGTAGCACATTGTTTTGAGGTTCATTGATTGTAAGTGAAGTTGCACATTTTTCATATATCAATCTGCCTTTGGTTGTACATTGCCCAGGTTTTTCCCAGTTTAACATATGGCTTCTAATTCTGCTTATGTGGTAATATTGTTGTTGTGTATATTTTTAAAATTTTTATGCAATTATATATTTTTTTGTTTGTTTTTAACTTTGCTTTTCTGCTTAAAAGGCCTTTCTCATCTCACAGACTTATTAGTCACTTATATGATTTTTAATACCTTTTTTTATAATTTGTACACTTAATGCTTTAATACATTTAGAATTTATCTGGGATATGACATGAACCAATGATCTAACTTTTTTTTAAAAATAGCGTAGCAATTGTTTCAGCACCAGTTTTTGAATAATCTTTCTTTTCTCTACCACTTTACAATATGACTTTTACCATATACTAAATGTTTGTATATCCTGTCCTGGCCTGTGTATTCTGTTCTGTTGATCTGTCAGTCTGTTCTTGTGCCAGTACCACACTATTTCAATTACTGCGGTTTGGGGATACATTTTTATATCTGGGAGGGCATATCCCTCCTCATTGCTCTTCAACATTTCCACTTATTCTTCCTGATGAACTGTAATATGATTTTGTGATTTTTTGTTTTGTTTTGTTCTTATCTGAGAAGTTGTGAGTTAACAAAACCATTATGCGTACCATACAGGATTCCTATACAACACCCCACCACCAACTCCTCACATTACATACCTTGTGATTTTTATTGGAATTATGGTATGCCCATAAGCTAGGAATAATTTAGGTAAAATAGGCAGTCTTTTATTCAGGAAGACAGTATATCTTCAGTCCTTCAGTTTCAGTCTCCTTTCATTAGGTTGACCACATGAAATTGCCAATATTTGACACTTTTTTATGGTTCAACCCTTAGAAAAAGTGTTTTCTTTATATGGCGACAATGCTCTTTTTAAAAAAGAAAGCTTCAAAAAAATAAGGAGGTGAAGTGGGAAGGAGGTATGATATACTACAGGTTTTGTTTTTTCTTTTATTCCAGATTTTAAAATTCCGGCCCTAAGAATCTCTCTTACCTTTGGGAGTGAGAATAGTAGGCATTTCCTAGTTGATCATCAGAAGATAGGTGAAACAAAGGATATTTATATCACTGACTCCCATGCTTTAGGGATCACTTTTGGAAATAGTGGAGCTAGGGGTTTCTCTCCAGCACTTTCTACCACCTCTTATAATTTATTAGTGTTCCTTATGCATAGTTCAAAGTTTGATGAGCTCAGCTTCTTCTCCATAGCAGGCCTGTCTAAAACCAGGACCTTGAACTGGAGAGTGGAGGTGGGGAGAGAAGAGTCACTGAGAAAGGGGGTTTCAGGTGAAGCTCCACCTAAACATGGAGGTGAGGGTTTCAGTCTTCTCCATAAACTTTTAGCTTCCTTTTCTCCTCTTGGGAGCTAGAACAGTAGCCTCCTCTGGGGGAATCTAGCCAAAGCTACATTTGACCTTGGAAGGTATCCTTACCACAATAATCTACTATAAACTAGGGTAAGTTAAACTAGAAATGGGTATTTGGGGGGTAATATTGATAATCCTTTCCCTTGTGTGAAAACCATCTAGATAGTACATACCCAACTTCCAGAAGAAATTTTCAAATAAATGCAAAGTCATGATGGTTATTTTAAAAAATCCAAAGTAATTGTACCATTTTCACAAAAATGATCAGCATCCAATTATGAATAAATTCATAAATGCCTTCCAAAGATATAAGAAGTAAATTCTTAGAGTCATGGTCAAAGTGGTATTTTTCAGGGGTAACCAACCCACAAAACAGAACCGCAGGCTGCTTTTATTTTTTTAATAATAATTCAAAGTTTCATTTCTTAGCCCATATATAGCACTGGTTTTAAGAAATATTTTATTAGTTATTTATTACAGTATATTTTTATTTTTCATTAATTCACCCCATAGGAATTTCAAATCAGTTTTGAGGACACATAATATGTAAAATATTTAAATTTCTAATATAAGTCAAGCTACAGTTTTAATACACTGATATGGATCCTATCAGTTACAGAAGATCCATCTGAATTAATGCCAGAAGGAAAAAGGAAGGCCCATTCCAACTTACTTTCTCTGGCCATTAGATGTCGCTGCAGTAAATGAGGAGTGAGCACTGTGGGTACTGGAGCCTTGGCGTGGGCGATGTCTGCCCAGTTAATAACCTTATAATTCCTGCTTGAAATAACATCTTCAGTTTGGAGTATAAGGGGCCTAGAAACAAGCTAACCCTAAATTTTGTGGGACACTTCCTTCAAAGTTCACAATCCAAATTCTCCAAGCAGAGAGAGCTGTAATGACAGTGCCTGCCCCTGGGGAGCAGGTTTGCCAGCAGAATTTGTAATGAGAGACCTTTGCAGGGAAACCACGCTGCTCTGAAGTGCATGCACTTAATAGTGACATTTGCATTCCATTGGCTTTCCCCTATTGCACTGCCCTTCAGGAAGCAAATCAATATCAGGTATCTTTTGGATAACCAGCCACAAATCTCAGCCCCCATGCTGAGGCCACTTTGTCTGAATGTCTCCTCCTAATAGGCTTGGCTTTGCTCTCGACCAGGGGTTTTTAACAGGGGGTCAATGAGCTTGAATTTGACTTAAAAAAAATTATTCTTGTGGGATGTGTTGGTGTGGGTATGATATATTTATTAAATGATACACACTATAGTGTGGACTATGTTTTCACCTGACTGGCAAAGGGGGCCATGGAACAAAAAAGGTTAAGAATCCCTGCTCTAGAGAGACATACAATTGCCCCTTGAATGCCACATCAGGTTGGAACTCTTTTGAACATTAATGACAATAATCAGAAGTCTTACTTAACTATCTTAGCCCTTTACCATGCTTACACTCATTTTATTCCTTTTTTCTTTTTCTTGCCTTGGCACCTGGCTGGCATGCTAGCGAATGGAGAGGTAAAGTATGCATGTGCATGTTTTGGTAGAATGCTTTCTGGCAGGAAGAGGGGGGTAGGGGTCAGTCCTGTGCACAAATGGAATGAGCTGCCCCCTACCTGGTGTGCTTCCACAGACCCCAAGACCACCTTACCCCAAATCTCCTTCTCCACACTTCAGGGCATCTTAGCTCAAACTCTTCCAGTAGGTCCTGGCCTTTTCATCCTTGCAGTCCAAACACCTGTCCAGAAGAGGCTGGGGGCAGCACTTAGTGTATTAAGGCAAGTAGGAAGGGTAAATATTGATAGAGATTGATTTAGCTGATTCATCTGCAGGCCCCTCCCTGATAAGGGATGGGAAGTCCTGAGGGAATAAAAAAAATGCTTCTCTGGATGGGTGCATGTGGAAGAGAGAGGGAGACAAGCTGGGGACCACTGCCCTGAAAATCCAGGGAGTGGGTGAGAATGTGGGAGCGTGGAACCCAGTAGCCGCCTGAAAGGATCAAGAGGGAGGCTCTAGGCACAAGCTTGGACCCCTCACACCTCTGCCTGACACCCTCCCCTGTTACCTATATTAGGTATCTACATTTCATCAAATATAAACCCAAATACCAGCCTTTTTTTTTTCTTTATTGGAGAAGTTGTAGGTTTACAGAACAATCATGCACAGAATACCGGATTCCCATAACCACCCCAACAACAACTTTTGCTAGCAATTGTTGGTAACCCTTTTTTATAATTATAGTATTAATTAGAGTCTGTAGATGAACTCGGTTCACTTTTTGGGTAGTGTAAGTCCATGGATTTTTTAAAAAATTTATTCTGTTATACATATATACAATCTAACATTTCCCGTTTTAATCATATTCAGATATATATTTCAATGCTGTTAGTTGCATTCCTAACACTGTGCTACCATCACCACCATCCATTACCATCATTCCAAATAGGAGCCCTTTGCATTTTAAGCCTTAACTTCCCATTCTCTATCCTCACCCTGTCCCCTGGTAACTTATGTTCTAGATTCTGACTATGAGTTTGCCTGTTCTAATTGTTTGAAATCAGTGAGCGCATACAAAATGTGTCCTTTTGTGTCTGGCTTCAGTCAACATGTCTTCTAGGTTCATCCAGGTTGTAGAATGTATCAGGATTTCATTCCTTTTTATGGCTGAATAATGTTCCATTGTGTGTGTGTATATATATACCACATTTTATTTATCCATTCATTGGTTAAGGACACTTGGGTTGCTTCCATCTTTTGGCAATTGTGAATAATGCTGCTATGAACATCGGTGTGCAAATATCTGTTCAAGTCCCTGCTTTCAATTCTATTGGGTATATACCTAGAAATGGGATTATTGGATTTTATGGTAGTTCTGTACTTAACTTTCTGAACAAGTGCCAAACTGTCTTCCACAGCGGCTACACCATTTTACATTCCCACCAGCAATGAATGAGAATTCATATTTCCTCACATACTCTCCAACACATGTGTACATGGGCTCTTCTGTGTGTTTTTTTAAATAGTAGCCATTCTAGTGGGTTTAAAATGATATTTCCTTGTGGTTTTGATTTGCATTTCACTAATGACTAATGATGTTGCTCTTCTTTTCATGTGCTTTTTGGCCATTTATCAAGTTTTTGCCCATTTTTTAAATGGGTTGTTTGTCTTTTTATTATTCAGTTGGAGGATTTCTTAATATATTCTGGATATTAAATCCCTCTTGGATAAGTGGGCACCTTTGTGTTTCTGATCTTAGAGGGAAAGCTTTCAGTTTTTCACCATTAAGTATGATGTTAACTGTGGGTTTTTTAATATTCACCCTTTATCATGTTGTGGAAGTTTCCCTCTCTTCCTATCTCTTGAAGTGTTTTTATTAAGAAATGGAACTCTATTTTGTAAACTGCCTTTTCTGCATCAATTGAGAGGATCATGTGGGGTTTTCTTCCTTCATTCTGTTAATGTGGTTTATTACATTAATTGATTTTCTTCTGTTGTATCAACTTTCCAGAACAGGGATAACTCCCACTTGATCATGGTGCATAATTCTTTTAATATGCTATTGTATTCATTTTGATAGTATTTTGGTGAGGATTTTTGCATATGTATGCATAGGAGATAATGGTCTGTAATTTTCTATTCTTCTGGTATCTTTATCTGGCTTTGGTATAAGGGTGTTGTTGGCCTCATAGAATGAGTTAGGAAGTGTTCCCTCCTCTTCAGTTGTTTGCAAAATTTGAGCACAGTTGGTATTAATTCTTGGAATGTTTGGTAGAATTCACCTGTGAAGCCATCTGTTCCTGAGCTTTTCCTTGTTGGGAGGTTTTTCATGACTGATTCAATCTCTTTACTTGTAATTGGTCTTTGAGAACTCCTATTTCTTCTTGAGTCAGGATAGGTAGTGTGTGTGTTTCTAGGAATTTGTTCATTTCATCTAAATTATCTAATTTGTTGGTGTACCCCAATGGACTTTGACCCTATCAAGGCTCACATGGTAAGCAGGATTGGGCCAGGTCAGCATTTGAAACGAAAGTACATAAACTGAAGGACCAAAGGTGGTATCCGAGTGGCACCGCTGACTGAGCAAAATACACCTGGTCTGTGACCGAGCAAAGGCCCCATCCTATCCCAGTAGAGATGCCCAGCCTGACCAGATGCTTCATACCTCAGGCTTGCTTCTGCTGAACTGGACCCAGTTGCTTCATCCATTACCTTGCAGTGGGCCCACCCCCTGTCATGGCTTCTCGTGCTCCATTCAACATCTCCAGCCCTGACACCTCTCCTGATCCCATATGTCCCACTGTCAGCTGACCATTGCCATTTGGCTATCATCTCTCTCCACTTTCTCCCCTAATTTAATACATTTCAAACTGCTTTATCCTTTCTCTAAAACTTTCTTCCCAGAGTTTTCCTCTTTAGAATGTCTAGAAGTTGTCTTTGAGTCTTCCTCTTCCCCCACATCCAGCCAGCCTTGAGCCTAGTTGTTTCTTCCTTCCAAGTGCCCTACATATACACACATCCCCCCCACACACACTGGTCTTTCCTTTTATCACTGCCCCTGCCCTAGACTAGGACCTTTGTCAGCTCACACCTAGGCTATTGCAAAAATCCTCTGATTGGCCTCCAGGATTCATTCTGAAAATGATCATAAGCATTGAGCACTAATATGTAGCAGGCCCTGTGCAAGGTACTTTATATTCATTATCTCATTTAATTCTTACAACAACAAGGTGGCTACTGTTATAATCAACCCCATTTTACAGATGAGAAAACCAAGTAACTGAAAGGTTCCATCACCTGCCCTAGTTCACCCATCTAGTAACCGAGCTGGAATTTAAGCCCAAGTAGCCTGTCTCAAGGGTCAGTACTCCCTTCATTCCCCTCCAGCCCAGCCCACAGACTTCTGCCAGAGGAATTTTCTTGAAATCTTCTGGTGCTGCATCCTTCTTTATTGTACCTAGAAAAGAAGGGCTGAACTCTTTGACCTGGCATGTATCCCTTAGAACTTTGCCACCCTTGTTCCACAGGGACCATCTATATAAGGAGTAGCACCATCAAATGCCTACAGGAACTTGGAAGTAGCATGAAAAAGAGGAAGTAGGGAGCCAGATAACATCCCCAAAAAAATAAGTTTGCAAATATATTCTGAGCCATCATGGCTTTAGAAGGCATTCTAGAGGGCTAATTGCACTGTGCGTACAAAATGTGATTAACATCTAAATATGGATAGCTGAAAGAAATAGAAGGAGGTGGTGGAGGCTATGGCAAGCCCATCTCCAACAATGGAGGTCATGTAAAAATGTGGGCCCAGTTTTCAGGGAAAGCCTAAACCCCAGATTTTTATGTAAAATGTCCCAATTTCTCAATGTTGGCAAATAAAATTTGTTAAATACTAACTGGCCCAAACAAAGCATGCCTTTTTCTGATCTCTGATCCACTTAGTCCCCCTCCCCCAGGCCTCTAAAGAATAACTCTCGCATTCCCATCCTGAGGCCTTTGCTCACGCAGTTACCTCTGCCTAAAGCATCTACCCATGGCTCCTTAAAGGCTCAACTGAGATGCCTCAGTGGTAGAAGTCTCTTCAGACCTACATCCAGCACGTCTCTGTTGCTTTTGGTTGCTAAAAGAAGCTACAGGGCGGATAAAGGCAGATGTTTTGCCTTGGTGACCTCAATGGGAGTGCTTTATTCCACTTCAGAGGGCTTTCTAGGCCAGGAGAAGCTCTTTCAGAACGGTTGAAGATATTCTGTTCACACTTGTCATGTACCACCCCCACCCCCAAGGGCATGGTTATTTTGTTCCAAGGGCTTTAGGGGTGAATACCACCTTTTAAATGTAGCCCATGTGTGCCCTCTGATCCAGCCAGTTTTTTTCCCATGGCATTTCTCTACATGCCCCACCTTTTCCCACCTGAACACTTTGGTTCTTCTGTTTCCACCCTTTAACATCTTCTCTCATCTCCCCATGCAGAAGTAGTCTCCCCCTCTGAATGCCCACAGCTTACCCTTGCTGTACCTACCCCGGGAGGCGCTTCCTTTTATTGGAATTATTTGCATCCACTATTTCCTCTAGGTTGCAAGCTCTTTGCCGTGGGAAAAGATTACATATTTTGTGTATCCCCAGGGCACCCTGTAGGTAGCAAGCACTTGATACTCGTTAACAAATGAATGAAGTCCTTGATACTTGTTAACAAATGAATGAAGTCCGGGAATGGCTTTTGAGATCTCACAGTGAGTGAGTATAGAATTGTGCCCGAACTTGGAAACTTCAGGTTGTGTATGTTACTAGAGTAAGAATTAATAGTTAAAACATAGGACTGTATAACCCAGGGAGCCCTGTTGCAGACGATGGACTATAGTTAATAGTACAAGGATAAGAATGTTCTTTTGTGGATTATAACAAATGTATCACACTAATACAAGGTGTCAATAGTAGGGTGGTATGTGGGAAAAAATACACCTAATGTCAACTATGGGCAATTGTTAATAGTACCATTTTTTTAAAAAAAGGAATTGAACCTTAACTGCCACTGGGTGCACCCTGGTTCCCTGTGGTTGTACCTACTCCCTATGCTGAAGGTAAGAACACCCAAGCCTGCCCCATCCCCAGCCTGTTGTCCTAAGGAAACTTCCACTTATCCCCTGTTGAAAATTGCCTGGACTTTGCTTTGATAATGCACTATCTTCCATCTTTACCTTCGCATTCATGTTCTATGTAGCTCAGCTCGAACAGCAGTGTTAACATTTTGAGATATGCATATATGCTCAAAGGCTGGGGTAAAAAAAACTCGACACTACTTTGACTTATTCTTGCTCTTCATTCCCACCTCCTACCGCTTTGTCCAGTGCCTGGAAGTGCTTGACAGATCCTAGCATCATGGCATTTGTATTTGTTAACTGGCTGATTTCAGCAATTGTTGCCTTGATCTGAATGAGTATAGGTAAATAGGTGCTCTCCTTTGGTGCCGAGGCTTTTGGGAGTATTTTTTTTTTATTAGAGAATTTGTAGGTTTACAGAAAAATGGTGTAGAAAATACAGGGTTCCTATAACCGCCCCCCATTATTAACACCTTTAACACCTTGCATAGTGTGGTGCCTTTGTTACAATTGATGAAAGAATATTATAATTGTATTATTTACTATAGTCCATGGTTTACATTAGGGTTTCCTGTTTGTGTTGCACAGTCCTATGTTATTGTTTTTTAAATTTTCATTCTACTAACGTATATACACCCTAAAATTTCCCCTTTTAGCCACATTCAAATATATAATTCAGTGCTGTTGATTACAGTCACTATGTGGTGCTACCAGTTGGGGATGCTTCTGACAGGGATTAAGAGGGGAACAAAATATGTCAGGAGAGCTGAAGGAAGGGAAGGCTTTTCTGGGACTGAGAGATTATAATCATGATAATAAATACCATTTATTGGTCATTTAATATGTGCAAGGCAGTTTGTTATCCTGTTGTATTACCCTAATTAATCCTTTCTATCAATCCTATCCAGTAAGTACTATTATCATTCCTATTTTATAATGAGGAGAAATGAGGTAATTTACTAGCCCAACACTCACCTAGCTAATGAGTAATAAAGCTGGGATTTGAACTAAGGTCTCTCCTCCTGGCTCATGATTTATCCACCAGAAGTCCAGGGGCTTGTTCTTAGACTAGGTTAAAATCTTTTTTTCAATTCCCTTGCCCCTGGCATAGGAGTGGAGGATGCAGGAGAGGGCAGTGTCAGCCTGAGACTTGGGAGCTTATCACCTCCGTGTTACAGGCGTCATGACTACCAGTGGTGTGCAAACTCAGAAACAGGCAGGCCAGAGCCTGGCTTTAGCCAGGGAATGGTTAACCCTAGTTAGAGGGAAAAAATTCTCTGGAAAACTGAGTCGTCCTGGGCCGGGATTTGGAGTCCCTGGCAGACTGACATTGGAAGAGGCCACTTGAGTCTGTCAGACCCTAAGGAGGAGCAGAGAGCCACAGACCTTTTTGTTTGTTTGTTTGTTTTTGTAGGTTTTTTGGTATTTTATTTTATTTTTTCCTTCATTTTTTTAAAATGTTACATTCAAAAAATATAAGACATCCCCATATACCTCCACTCCCCTCACCCCACTCCTCCCACATCATCAACAACCTCTTTCATCATCATGGGACATTCATTGCATTTGGTGAATACATTTTGGAGCATTGCTGCACCACATGGATAATGGTTTATATTGTAGTTTATACTCTCCCCCAGTCCACCCAGTGGGCCATGGCAGGACATACAATGTCCAGTATCTGTCCCTGCAGTACCACCCAGGACCACAACAGGTCCTGAAAATGCCCCCACATCATATGTCTTCTTCCCTCTCCCTACCCTTAGCAGCTACTGAGGCCACTTTCTCCACATCAGTGCCACATTTTCTTGGATTACTAATCACAATTGTTCATGAAGAGAATATCAGTAAGTCCACTCTAATCCATACTCTATTTCTCCGTATAGATGTGCCCACCCCACATCTATACTGAGAGGGGGCTTAGATTCCACATAGATGCTGGATGCAATTCTCCTGCTTTCAGTTGTAGGCACTCTTGGCTCCCTGGTGTGGTGGTTGACCTTCTTTGCCTCCCTGTTAGCTGGCCGGGGTAAGTCCAATGAAACAGAGGGTAGGAGATGCAAGTCTGCTGAGGCTTAGGGCCCAGCTGTCACATGGACAATCCAGAGGTTCTGGTGTCCTGCGTATACACCAACCCCGGTGCCAACCACAGTCCAGTAAAAGTGACAGGAGAGGCATGTGTGGAGACCTTTGACCAGCCCCACAGCGACCCTGGCTGCCCAGAAGGATCTGGGCTGAAGCCCCTGGAGAAGCAGGCACAAAGCCCAAGAAGGGGAGGGTAAGTGGTGAGCATGACACCTGCTGGGAGGCACTAGCAGAGTTTCAGATTTTTTGCAGTGGGAATAGAGCTTTGTTTTCCTAACAGAGCCACCTCACCTATCCTGCACTGCAACCACTGCCAGCTTCTGAGCTCTCAGGATAGTGGAGAGGAGGAGAATGTCTCCTTTGGTTTTTGTTACATTTTCAACTCCTCGCTGTTGTCTTACTTTTAGGTCTCTGGCCCTTTCGGGGACTACTACTTCTGCCTAAGCGAGTACCGTTTCCTTGGCAGTCTGAGGGGGAAAAAGGATGCTTCCAGAATCCAGGTAGAAAGCTGAGCATCCTCTAGGCAAGGTGGCTTTTTAAAAGCATCTTGGTTAAAGTAAAGCACAAGGAAAATTCTCCCCTTTGTTTTTTTCAGAGGTGATGGCAGGCAGCATGCCCTAAATACTTCAGGGATGGCAGTTGTTGATCATGGAAACGAGACTGTCCCTGGAGGGCCGGCAAGGAGGGAGTAAGGAGCCTTCCTCATGCTACTGAATGTAAAATCACTCTGCCCTTTTCTCCTTACCTGAGCTGGCCTATTCCTTCGATGAGATAAAGGTCTCAAATGGCACCCCCTGTGCTAAGCAGGCTTCTTTGAGTTCCAGTTAAGTAGTAACAACAGCTAAGATAGGAGCTTACTCCCCTTCCCAGCTGTCCCACCTCCCCGGGGGTGGGATGTACAAATGGCCCCAGCCATCAGGAAGATATTAAAGACTGGAATTTGCCAACCCCTCTTCTGCCTCAAGCCAGCTTTGGAAGCACAGCACTGATTTTCACCTTTTTTTTGTGTGTATGTGTTTTTTAAAGATTTATTTTTCCTTCCCCCCGCCCCCCCGCCCCACATCATCAACTCTGTGTGTCCATTCACTGTGTGTTCTTCTGTGTCTGCTTGTATTCTCATTAGGTGGCTGGGAAGCAATCCTGTGACCTTCTGGAGTGGGAGAGAGACACTCATTCTCTTGTGCCACCTCAGCTCCCTGATCTGCTGCGTCTCTTATTGTCTCTTCTCTGTGTCTCATTTTGTTGTGTTATCTTGCTGCACCACCTCTCCGCGTGGGCCAGCACTTCTGTGTGGGGTAGTACTCTGCACAGGCCAGCACTCCGCATGGGCCACCTGGGTCAGCTTGCCTTCACCAGGAGGCCCTGGATAGCGAACCCTGGACCTCCTGTATGGTAGATGGGAGCCCAATTGCTTGAGCCACATCTGCTTCCCTTCTTTGTTTTCGAGGACTGTGTTCATCTGTTCATCTTGAGGTTAGCCAAGTGGTTAAGAGTATGGGCTGCAGAGCCCAGCCCCGCCCCTTAACTTCCACATGAACTTGGATGAGTTACCTAACCTTTAGGAGCCTTTGTCTTCCTCGTCTGTAAAGCATGGGGAAGAGAAGATGATATGAAGTTAGTGCCTGGCCCATGATAAATATGCACTAAAGCATAGGTGTTCTTTTTACTGTTCTGAAAGCATCTCTTCAGAATCCCTATCTGCATTGAAAGGCCTAATTGCAGTATAATGGCAAGTCTGGGTATGTTTCCTATGATTGCTATAAACACATCAGTGAGCTGGGATCGTGAAACCCCAAATCCCTTGATTTCTATAGAAAATTGTTTTGTTTTTTAAGATATATTTATTTATTTATTTCTCTCCCCTTCTCCCCCACCCTGGTTGTCTGTTCTCTGTGTCTATTTGCTGTGTGTTCTTTGTCTGCTTCTGTTGTTGTCAGTGGCTCGGGAATCTGTGTTTCTTTTTGTTGCGTTCTTGTTATGTCAGCTCTCCGTGTGTGCGGCACCATTCCTGGGCAGGCTGCACTTTCTTTTGCACTGGGCAGCTCTCCTTATGGGGCGCATTCCTTGCACGTGGGGCTCTCCCACGCAGGGGACACCCCTGCTTCGCAGGGCACGGCATTCCCTGCACACATCAGCACTGCGCATGGGCCAGCTCCACACGGGTCAAGGAGGCCTGGGGTTTGAACTGCGGACCTCCCAAGTGGTAGACAGACGCCCTATCCACTGGGCCAAGTCTGCCATCTCTCTAGAGGATTGTGAGTGGGGATGTTTGGAAAGTTAAATATTTGTTTGGTTAACTCAAAGAGAGGCCACCATGTGCAAGGGCTTCCTAATGTCTCTATATCCCTAGCCTTCTGAAAACCATTGCCTTCTGAATCTTTTTCTCACCCTTTCTCACTTGGTCTCACCCCTATTCAAGGTCTTTATACTCTAGCACAGGGGTTCTTAACCTGTTTTGTTCCACAGACCTCTTTGCCAGCCAGGTGAAAAACATAGACCCCTTATTAAGTCCACACTACACTGTGTATTTTTTAATAAATATATCACACCCACACCAAAATGCCCCCACAAGAATAATGTCTTTTTGAATTTCAGTTCAAGCTCATGGAGCGCTTATTAAGAACCCCTGCTCTTGCAGTAGGTTCTTCCATGCCGCTGCTTCTCTGCATTCCACTCACATGGTCTCAGCCTGGGCCTCTGGGTGAGCTGCTCCCCTGCATCTCAATTGGTCTGTCTAGTTGTGCCTCGCTGCACTTTTGGTTTCCCCTGCCTTGCCCCCAGTCTCCACACAGAAATGGACTGTTTCTCTTCTCTCTTTCTAAGCAGAATACTAATCTGCTCTCTCTTTGCTCACTTCCCCCGCCATTATCGTGGGCTTTCTGAGCAGCTAGTTGTTCCTCTGCGCTGCTGCTGAGACATGAGGCTTTCACTCTGGCAGAGATTAAGGGTATCTTGTAAGTATCCCTTGCTGGGGGCAGCTGCCTACAAGCCTGCTGGCACGAACATTCCCACTGTGGAGGTGGGGGTGCTTCCCAGCTGGGACTAGGACGGCTGTTTGGGTCCTGGCTGTGCCAAAAGAAACAAGGATCATGTGGTTCACAGGACATAAAAAAGATCCTTTTATTCTAATGTGATTGTTTGTTTTTTAAATTCGATTATTGGGGATTTGCCAGAAGACTAAAACTTACTTACCACAACTGTCTTCCACGCGTGTATGTCCGCAGATGGTTATGGAATTGGGTAGCTTGGTCTTCAGAGTGCATCCTCCACATCCACTGTAGATAAAAGTTGTTTCCAAATAACACATGAAAGGTTCTGAAGTCCTGTTTGCTCCAGCTGGCGGACTCTTTTCTTTTCTGTATTTACTCTTTGCCTTTTGTTCTGTCTCTCCTTTGTATGCTCTTTTAAAATTAAGTAGTCTGTATTTTGAGGAGGTAATACATGTACACAATGCAAAATCCAAAAGGTGTAAAGTCTAGAAATTGAAAATTAAGTTTCTCCCAGCACTTGCCCCTTAGCCACCCAGTTTTCATCCCCATAGGAAGTGACACTGTCATTACCAGTTTCTTACCTGTATCTTTTTGAAGATGGCCTAGACAAAAATATACACAAACATGCCCATATATTCTTTTTGTTTTTAAATAACAGAATACTACATATACTCTTTTGCACCTTGTTTCATTCACCTAAGTATGTATCCTGCAGATGGCTCAGTGTCAATCCAAATGGAATTGCCACATAGTTTTGTGTGCGTGTGTATGTGTTTATCCCCCCTTGCGGCTTTTTGCTTGCTGTCTGCTTTCTGTGTCCATTCGCTGTGCGTTCTTCTGTGTCTGTATTTATTTTTATTTATTCCCCCCCCCCCTTTGTGGCTTACTTGCTGTCTGCTCTCTGTGTCCATTTGCTGTGCATTCTTCTGTGTTTATGCTTGTCTCCCTTTTTTAAAAAATATTTATTTATTTATTTCTCTCCCCTCCCCCCCTTCCCTGTTTGCTCTCTGTGTCCATTCGCTGTGTGTTCTTCTGTGACCTCTTCTATCCTTATCAGCGGCACGGGAATCTGTGTTTCTTTTTGTTGCGTCATCTTGTGCGTCAGCTCTCCGTGTGTGCGGCACCATTCCTGGGCGGGCTGCACTTTCTTTCGCACTGGGCGGCTCTCCTTACGGGTTGCACTCCTTGCGCGTGGGGCTCCCCTACGTGGGGGACACCCCTGCGTGGCAAGGCACTCCTTGCACGCATCAGCACTGCTCATAGGCCAGCTCCACACGGGTCAAGGAGGCCCCAGGGTTTGAACCGCGGACCTCCCATGTGGTAGGTGGACGCCCTATCCATTGGGCCAAGTCCACTTCCCTGCCTCCCTTTTTTGTTGCATCACCTTGCTGAGTCAGCTTTCCTCAGCGCTTGCAGGCTGGCGGCTCTCTGTAGCATGCGGCCGAGCCTGCCTTCGCAAGGAGGCCCCGGGGTTCAAACCCAGGGCCTCCCGTATGGTAGACGGGAGCCCAACTGATTGAGTCACATCCGCTTCACAGTTTTGTGTGTTTTTTGTTTTGTTTCTTTTTTTAGGAAGTACCGGGGATTGAACCCAGGACCTCGTACATGGGAAGCAGGTGCTCAACCACTTGAGCTACATCTGCTCTCCCACATAGCTTTTAATTGTGGCATACTGTTCTGTAGTGTGAGGTACTAGTTCTTCAACCTGTCACCTATTGGTGGACGTTCAGGTCATTGACCATCTTTCAGTGTTACTAACAATGCTGCCATAAATATCCTTGCACACACACCATGTCACCTATGTGCAGATATACCTGTGGAATAAATTCCTAGAAGTAGGATTGCTTTGGTTACAGGGTATATGTGTTTTGTATTTTTATAAATATCATTTGCTTATCTCAATACTCATGGAAAGAATGAAGAACCTCAAATAATGCTTCAGCTGGAGTGCCTCTGAGGAGTTCCAGTTCATCACGGAAAGAATCAAGTGCTTTGATTTAAAATATTGATTCTTCATTTTCATCTATTGCAAGTTGTTCCTTCTTTCCCTTCACTATGTATTGAGTGCCTATACTATGTTGGGTGTGTTGGTAGGATTTGGGGGTAAAATCATGAATCAGACAGACATGCTCACTGCCCTCACAGCATTTCCAGTCCAAGAGGTGAGGGCAGGGGCGTAAGTACACATTAAAGAAAGAATTGTCCACTGAACCATTATAGATGTGTTGGGGCCAGGAAGGAGAAGTACAGGGTGATCAAAAGTGTTTCCTAGGACTGTGACCTAAGTCTAGGGATCTGAGAAGACTTCCCTGAGGAAGTGATGTATTCTGATCAAAAGGACAGCATTAGCTGGGCCATGAAAACAGCAGATGTGAAGTCCTGGAGGTGAGAAGCAGCATGGAGCAGGGCCAGCAGCATGGATTGTAGTTGCTGGTAAGGGCTTTCAAGGTCATTTAGTTCTAGTCACCTCACTTCACATGTGAGGAAACTCAAGTTCAAAGAGTTAAATGACTTAGCCAAGGGTCATATAGACCATGCAGGACCAGGACAAGGGCCTGGCAACCCTGACTTTATCAGGTGATGCCATGCCACAGAATCCATTTCTGAATGAGAGCTCCTGGACAGTTGCCCAGGCTTGTGTGGATGGAAGACTTCAGGTCAGGTCCTTGTGGCTACAAGTCTGACAGGTTTTATTTCTCTTTATTAGTAAGATACAGTTTGGGCAAGTAGCATTCTAGTGTTCCAGTTTAGTGGGCTAGTTTGACCTTCAGCATACTTGTGTCTTCTCCAAGTTTAAAT